>NC_140995.1:212379546-212607046 GCF_052327205.1 Somniosus microcephalus | reverse complement strand
GGCGCAATAGCACATTTAAAATGAGCAGGTTAATTCCTCCGCTCAAATAGCGGAGAGAGGTATGTCAGACGAACACGTTTATTATTCAAAGGCTCGTATCGCACCGCATAACTTCAAGACTTTCCTACAGTAAAATCACGGGGAAATGGGACTGAAAATGTAATCATCATTTATCAATTTTATCAATTCCTTATTTTAATGCGAGTAAAAGCCTTTCTCTATGTTGACACCGATGCCATTAATGTAAAAAAACTTGACAAGGCAAATGACCGTTTAGGATTAACAGCTTTTTTGATGGTATGTGCTTTGTTTAATTTAGATCATGGTAAAAGATCCTCAGCAAAAACTTCACTTTTACTTTTAATCTCAGAGGTTACTCCTTAGACGGTGCTGTAGAACTGTTTGTATTTACAGCACGCAGGGGGCACACAACCATTGGTGGACATTTATAATGTGCTGCACAGTCCACCAGTAATGCATTGTACAGAGGTTGACAATAAGAATATTGTCACATCTCGGGGTTACTCTGAAAATATTCTCATTGCAAATATAAATCAACCTACACTGTGTGATTAGTGTGCGTCAAAACAAGCTTTTAAAAATAAGAACAATTTCGATAAAGTTGCTAACTTAAATTTAAATGATGTGGGTCAAATGGTTTTAAGTCTGTCACAATGCTCTGTAGGTAGCAGATAACCTTTTCTCTCCTTTCAGCCACCCACACAAGTAGAAAAATAAGCTTCAAAAAAAAAGTAATGAGCATTTGCATGCAACAGTAGTTCTGCTTTTCTTTTCAGTGTAATATAAACACAAATGTTTACACATAATAAAATGTCAGCTATTATATTCAGAGCATCTGTTGAGGTAAAGTGTCTTGAGTAAAAATCGCAGCCAATTAGGACAATGCACACTTTAAAGAGTTGGCTGCAATTCTGTTACAACCTACCAGTCTGTGTTGGGTGTAACTTTACAAAAGACCACTTTTTCATTGCAGTATAATGTTTTTTTTCTCCTGCACTTGTATGACATCATTCCACAAAATAGTGGCAAAGTTGCTCCTGCCAGTCATTTTAGCAGAAAATTCAGCACGGGTACAAAACAGGAAATCTGGTTTTGTACCAAAACTAACTTGCCCCTTAGCATTAGTGACTGGAGGAATTTCACCCATGTTGTTAACTTTACATCCTAATTATTGCAATACAATAAAGAAAGAACCTACATTTATGTAGCTTTTATCATGACCTCAGGACATGCAAAAGCACTTCACAGCAAATCAAGTATTTTGAAGAGCAGTCACTGTTGTCATGCAGGGAAACGCGGCAGCCAATTTGTGCACAGCAAGGTCCCACGGAGAGCAATGAGATAAATGACCAGTCAATTTTTGTAGTGATGTTGGTCGAGAGATAAATATTGGTCAGGACACCGGGCGAACTCCTTTTCGAAAAGTGCCATGGGATCTTTTATATCCACATGAGAGGGCAGATGGGACCTCTTCAGTGCAGTACTGAGGGAATGCTGCACTGTTGAAGGTGCCGTCTTTCAGATGGGATGTTAAACCGAGGACCCATCTGCCCTCTCGATGACAGCCTGCTTTTATACCGCGTTGTAAGTGTTCCGAGGAACTTTACAGAAGGTGGGGGTAGAGTGGGGGGAATAATATATAGATAATAATAGGAATAAAAGAACAGACTTCAAGCCATGGTGCGAGATTTTGGAGAGGTGACCGAAAGCTTGGTTGAAGAGATGGATTTTGAGAAGGTTTATAGCCATATGAGAAAGAATTTTTTTTTTTGAAAATAGCAAAGTGTAGCTTGCAGGCATGCAGAATCTCAATGAAAGGAGGAAAAGAATTCCTAATGATATGAAGCTCTTTCATCTTTTTGCTTGTTTGCAGTGACCTTAGAACAGTTCTGGAAAGCGGTGGAACAGTGCCCAGTCCCAGAAGACCAGGCTTTGCTGAAGAAGGTGAGATTATAAATTGAAAATTCCCCCTCCAGAGAAAAAAACAATTAGTACATTCAGCATCAGAGCCACATTGTTCTTATCACTGAGGCCCATTTATCATCTTTTCAGCTGTTAATAACCAAGCAGGGAGGGACACAAATATCATCACTGAGTAGGTGGGCTGCAGTATCTCAAACATATTTGCTGCCACTTGGTTAAGTGCTGGAACCTGTTTGCAAGGCTGACAGGAAAGTGGGTGTTGAGTGTTAGTTGGAATTTATTTCAGTTTTAAATAGAATTCAATTAGCTCAACTCAACCCTATCTATCAACAGCACTTTTTAAAGCAAACTTATCTGGGCTGGTTTGCTGAACTGACTGAGAAGATGTCTAATTACTGAGCAAACCTGGCTTATCAGCACTGAAGCACAGGAGAAGTTAAAGCTGCACTTGCTTCATGCCAGAATTTGTTGGCTGAGCCACAAAATCGACTGAATTGCTTACTCAGCAGTGAAAAGGTTTAATTTACTTCCCCCGCCCCCCCTCTTTGCCTGTTCCTCCCCACACTGCTCTCCCGAGTGTGGGATGGTCCTACGCGTGCCCGTAGGTGCCCTCCAGCATTTCAGCCAAGTGGCCACTCCTCGCCGCGTAAGTCTCGACGGTGAGCGGGTCAATCGTCCGTCGCCGACGAGGCCGACCCGGTCCTCTGCTGACGTGGACACTGGTCTAATGATCGAGAGCAGAAAGCCAGGCCGATTCCCTCTCCCCTAACCCGGAGACATCGAGGCCATGTTGAGACAACCTGCTGCCACCCCAGCTGAGGTCAACTAACTCAGCGTTGACTGCACTCCAAACCTGTAGCCTTCCTGATCGGCATGGCTCGGCTACTCGCGAGATCAACACGAATGAGGTAAGCCATTTAAAGTCACCTAGCCAGACGGACGCTACTTCTTCTTCTTAGGCAGTCCCTCGGAGCCGAGGATGACTTGCTTCCACATTAAAAATTAGTTCTCAGGCGACTGATGAGTCCAATGCAGTGGTTGAAGGGGCGGGTGGGTGGGGTACTTGGGTTGACGTGCGCTCCTTGCGTTGCCTGCGCTTGGCTTCCGCTTGCTCCCGGCAAAGAGACTCGAAGTGTTCGGCACTTCCCGGATGCTTCTCCTCCACTTTGTGTGGTCCTGGGCCACGGATCCCCAGGTGTCGATGGGGATGTTACACTTCTTCAAGGAGGCTTTGAGGGTGTCCTTGAAGCGTTTCCTCTGCCCACCTGGGGCTCTCTTGCCGTGTCGGAGCTCCGAGTACAGCGCTTGTTTTGGGAGTCTCGTATCGGGCATGCGGACAATGTGACCCGTCCATCGGAGCTGATCGAGCGTGGTCAAAGCTTCGATGCTGGGGATGTTGGGCTGAGCAAGAACACTGACGTTGGTGCGCCTATCCTGCCAATGGATTTGCAGGATCTTGCGGAGGCAGCGTTGGTGGTACCTCTCCAGTGCTTTGAGGTGCCTGCTGTACATGGTCCATGTCTCTGAGTCATACAGCAGGGCGGTTGTCACTGCTGCTCTGTAGGCCATGAGCTTAGTGCCGGGTTTGTGGTCCTGGTCTTCAAACACTCTCTTCCTCAGGCGACCGAAGGCTGCACTGGCACACTGAAGGTGGTGTTGGACTTGGTTGTCGACGTCTGCCCTTGTTGACAGTAGGCTCCCGAGGTATGGAAAGTGGTCCACATTGTCCAAGGCCTTGTCATGGAATCACAGTCCTCCCATCACAGCATCCACCTGTTTCTTCCAGGGCTTTTGCCTCCACTACCTACCTAGGAGTCTATTCCATGTACTGATCACTCTTTTTGTGAAGAACTTTCTCACATCAGTTGTGAACTTGCCTTTCAGTAGTTTATTACCTTATACACCTCCATACGGTCACCTCTCAGTCACCTCCATTTTGAGGCTAAAAAGCCCAGGTTTCAGAATCACAGAAACCTCACAGTGCAGATAGAGGCCATTTCGGCCCATCGAGCCTGCACCGACACATATCCCACCCGATCCCCGCAACCCCTGCACCAACACATATCCCACCCTATCCCTGTAACCCCACGTATTTAATCCCCCCTAACACTAAGGGTCAATTTATCATAGCCAATCAACCTAACCCGCACATCTTTGGATTGTGGGAGGAAACCGGAGCACCCGGAGAAAACCCACGCAAACACGGGGAGAATGTGCAAACTCCACACAGACAGTCACCCGAGGCCGGATTCGAACCCGGGTCCCTGGTGCTGTGAGGCAACAGTGCTAACCACTATGCCACCGTGCTGCCCTCTAGTTTCTCCAGTCTTTCCTCATAATGTTGAAATATGTTGAGTGAGGCATCTACTAATAGGGCTCTTCCAGTATCAACCATAGCTATAACCTTTTGACATCAGTCTTGGAGCAGTTATAGCACCCACTTTTTTCTACCAGTCTGCAGTACTTCATACTTACATTTCATCTGCTACTGTTCCACCTACTTATATATTTTGTTCAATTTATTTTGTAGTTTCTGGGCTCCTTAGAGTCAACCACCCCTGATAGTTTAGTATCACCTGAGAATTTGACCAGATTGCGATGAGTTTCTGAACCATTGGATAAACTCACTGAGTTGTTGGACGAGCCTAAAATCACTTTTACTGTAACGCTAAAACATTAGTCGTACTGTTTCAGTAGGAGGAAAAATGCACTTAAAATCGGGTGTAATTCCAGGCAGGACAGTCTTGAGGGATGAAACTTCTCAAAGGGAAAGTGACTACTACATCTTATCACAGCCGATTAGAATTTCATTTCAATTCGTGAGGTGTGACTTACTGGCCGGGAAATTGGCCTCGCGCTGAAAGTGGGCGACACGCTCGCAGCGTGCGTCCAAAGATTAAAGGCCTGAGGATCGCCGTAAATTAGGCCACGGGGCTGGTCTGTGTAATACTGGCGAGATGCCGATGCCGATCGGATGCCCTGATGCGGCTCTGGAAAATTCACCTGGCTCCGACACGGAAACGGCCGGCAGGTACGGACTGAGCTTGGGGGGTGGGGAGGCGAACAGGAGAAAGGGGGTGAGAATCACGGGCCAGCAGCAGCTGTGGATCCAGGAGGAGAGCGCTCCCATTCCCGCTCCTCCTGGCTCCACGGTAAGGTAAGTTCTTTTTCCAAAAAAATGAAAACTTAACTGTTCTTCGGCGGTCTCCAGCGGCCCCTTAAAGGATCCACTGGTTAGACCGCGACAGACCTGGAAAAGCTGATCGGATGCGCCGCCCAATTTTTGCTGAGTTTAGCTTTGGGGTTCTAAAACTGGCATGAATCCCCTAATTAGCATAACCTAGGGGCCAAACGCCTGTTTTAGTTGGGCACTCGGAATTTTCCGGTTGCCAATTTGGCAGCTTGCGCACGTCCGGGGGAGATTGCACCCGAAAATTGGTCCTCCAACTCCTATTTTTTACCCAGAAATCGGACCAGTTCTCCCACCTCCCCCCGCCCCCCGCCACTGAATGTTCTTAAAAGACCTTGTCACTGACCTTGAGACACCAATAGCATCGTTTAGCTACCTGCAAAAGTAACTAAACACTTCAACTTCCCAACTCATCTTCTTAAGTGCACTGTATGTACTTGTATTGTCCGTTTATCCTGCACTCGCTCTGTTTGTAACATCACTTCTTTCGTGCACATCATTTTAAAAGATGTATGTTCCAATTGAAGTGAAGTAGGATTTTGAACACTTCTAAAGAGGAGCCATTCCTGAAGACTTGCCACTCCCCCTAACCGCACCCCCAGCTCTTTAAAGCACTGACTCTTTGGTTCGGTTTTGTTGCCCCTCCAACAACTTGTCAAAATGGCCGTTCTTCATTGTGTGAGATATTACAGGGATGGGGGCGGGATGGGTGGGTGGGTGGGCTTGGGGAAGCACCGCAGCTTAGCTCGATTCTGTCCTCACGTCACATCCACACTTTCAAACCGGATTCACCGGATTGGAGCAAGGAGCCCTGATGATTTGGTATTTCCTCGCACCGACACAGTGGACAAATTGGTCCAGCGTAACATTGGCACTGCTCACCCCAGCTGAGAGCAGCTCAGCATAGGCCAGGACCTGGGATCTACCTCGTCCGTACGGAGCACCACACCACACGGTGCATTTACCCTTCAGACCATTGGCACAGTTCCTTTGCTAAAGTTGGAACATAATTTGCTATCAATGAATTCTACCCAATTGTTTCACAGAAGCAACTGGGGTGGGGGAATATCGATGCAACGATTTAAAACAATTTGTCCAACATTTACCTTCTTGCAGAAACCAATTTAAAGTCAATGAAGTGTGTGGCAAGGATGGTTGATTGTAATCAGTATGTGTTGCTGATTACTGTGACTGCCCACTGATTGTGGAGAACGGGAGAAGAAGAAAATGAGGTCAGATTAGCATTTATTGAAGAACATCCGCCCATGTGTTGTGCTATCATTTCATCTGGTTGTATTTGCTCTCTGTGCAAGAGTCTTTATACAAAATCTGGATAGTTGCAATAAACAGATACAATCAGCTTTTGCCCCCCAATCATAGAATGGTTACAGCGCAGAAGGAGGCATTTCGGCCCGTCGAGCCCGTGCCAGCTCGCTGACAGAGCACTTCAGCTAGTCCCACTCCTCCGCCCTTTCCGCGTAGCCCTGCAAACATTTTTCCTTCAGGTACTTATCCAATTCCCTTTTGAAAACCACGATTGAATCTGCCTCCACCACCCTTTCAGGCAGTGCATTCCAGAT
Organism: Somniosus microcephalus; assembly: GCF_052327205.1. NCBI lineage: Eukaryota > Metazoa > Chordata > Chondrichthyes > Squaliformes > Somniosidae > Somniosus > Somniosus microcephalus. The sequence goes on along the minus strand of NC_140995.1, from coordinate 212,600,332 downwards.
CCTAACCACTCGCTGCGCAAAAAAGTTTTTCCTCATGTCGCCTTTGGTTCTTTTGACAATCACCTTAAATCTGTGTCCTCTGGTTCTCGACCCTTCCACCAATGGGAACAGTTTCTCTCTATCTACTCTGTCTAGACCCCTCATGATTTTGAACACCTCTATCAAATCTCCTCTCAACCTTCTCTGCTCTAAGGAGAACAACCCCAGCTTCTCCAGTCTATCAACGTAACTGAAGTCCCTCATTCCTGGAATCATTCTCATAAATCTTTTCTGCACCCTCTCTAAGGCCTTCACATCCTTCCTAAAGTGCGGTGCCCAGAATTAGACATAATACTTCAGTTGAGGCCGAACCAGTGTTTTATAAAGGTTCATCATAATTTCCATGCTTTTGTACTCTATGCCTCTATTTATGAAGCCCAGGGTCCCGTAAGCTTTCTCAACCTGCCCTGCCACCTTCAATGATTTGTGCACATATACCCCCCAGGTCTCTCTGTTCATTCGTCCGTTTTATGTTTGTACCCTTTAGTTTATATTGCCTCTCCTCGTTCTTCCTACGGAAATGTATCACTTTGCACTATTTTGCGTTAAATTTCATCTGCCATTTGTCCACCCATTCCACCAGCCTGTCTATGTCCTCTTGAAGTCTATCACAATCGTCCTCACTGTTCACTATACTTCCAAGTTCTGTGTCATCTGCAAATTTTGAAATTGTGCCCTGTACACCCAAGTCCAAGTCATTAATATATATCAAGAAAAGCAGTGATCCTAGTACTGACCCCAGGGGAACACCACTGTAGACCTTCCTCCAGTCCGAAAAACAACCGTTCACCGCTACTCTCTGTTTCCTGTCACTTAGCCAATTTTGTATCCATGCTGCCACTGTCCCTTTTATTCCATGGGCTTCAACTTTGCTGGCAAGCCTATTATGTGGCACTTCATCAAACGCCTTTTGGAAGTCTGTGTACACCACATCAACCGCATTACCCTCATCAACCCTCTCTGATACCTCATCAAAAAACTCAATCAAAATAGTTCAACACGATTTCCCTTTAACAAATCCTTGTTGGCTTTCCTTAATTAATCCGCACTTGTCCAAATGACTGTTAATTTTGCCCCTAATTATCGTTTCTAAAAGCTTCCCCACTACTGAGGTTAAACTGACTGGCCTGTAGTTGCTGGGTTTATCCTTACACCCTTTTCTGAACAAGGGTGTAACATTTGCAATTCTCCAGTCCTCTGGCACCACCCCAGTGTCTAAGGAGGATTGGAAGATTATGGCCAGAGCCTCCACAATTTCCACCTTAACTTCCCTCAGCATCCTAGGATGCATCCCATCCGGTCCTGGTGACTTATCTGTCCTTGCTGATCATCGACTTCAAAATGTGACAGTGATAAGGTGAAAACCTAATTTGTCTTTGGTGCTGAAGTTCTTACTGGACGCTTTGACTCACTCTTTTCAGCCTTTAGCTTCTTGATGGCACAAAGAAAACTGTTTAAGATTGCCATTTAAAAGTCTTCAATTCCATGGATGAACCCATTTAGCCCAATGTGTCAAACAGGTCTTGTTTCAAGAATCTGACTGATTTCTCTTCCTTTTCCTACACTCTAATATTCACTGATCAGGGAATGCTACAATTCCCTTTGATTGCTCCATGAGCTATAAGACCAGTTTACAAGTCAACTGAGTCAAATGTGAAGTTAGTCCTTAAATTAAGTTTATGTCAAGCAGTCCCAGTCTCCTCAACCTGATGGTTGGGAAGTTGGGAAATGTTGGCTCTCTGAGCCATGCAGACTAGTAAGGTAAACAGATTTGATCACTTTTTTGTACTGATCGCTGTTGGCCAGATGTTGGGAAGAAGGGGAACATAAGAAATAGGAGGAGGAGTAGGCCATTCGGCCCTTCGAGCCTGCTCTGACATTCAATGAGATCATGGCTGATCCTCTATCTCAATACCATATTCCCACTCTCTCCCCATACCCCTTGATGCCTTTTGTGTCTAGAAATTTTCTATCTCCTTAAATATATTCAGTGACTTGGCCTCCACAGCCTTCTGTGGTAGAGAATTCCACAGGTTCACCACCCTCTGAGTGAAGAAATTTCTCCTCATCTCAGTCCTAAATGTCCTACCCCGTATCCTGAGACTGTGACCCCTCGTTCTCGACCTCCCCCAGCCAGGGGAAACATCCTCCCTGCATCCAGTCTGTCTAGCCCTGTCAGAATTTTATACGTTTCAATGAGATCCCCTCTCATTCTTCTAAACTCTAGTGAATACAGGCCTAGTCGACCCAATCTCTCCTCATACGACAGTCCTGCCATCCCAGGAATCAGTCTGGTGAACCTTCGCTGTACTCCCTCTATGGCAAGTATATCCTTTTGTTAGGTAAGGAGACCAAAACTGCACACAGTATTCACCAAGGCCCTGTATAACTGTAGTAAGACATCCTTGCTCTTGTACTCAAATCCTCTTGCAATGAAGGCCAACATACCATTTGCCTTCCTAACTGCTTGCTGCACCTGCATGTTTGCTTTCAGTGACTGGTATACAAGGACACTCAGGTCCCTTTGTACATCAACATTTCCCAATCTATCACCATTTAAATAATATTCTACCTTTCTGTTTTTCCTACCGAAGTGGATAACTTCACATTTATCCACGTTATACTGCATCTGGCATGTATTTGTCCATTCACTCAAATTGTCTAAATCGCCTTGAAGCCTCTTTGCATCCTCCTCACAACTCACAATCCCACCTAGTTTCGTGTCATCAGCAAACTTTGAAATATTACATTTGGGATTGTGGCGTGTCTTCCTCAAATTCGGCTGCCCTCAAAAGTTTGTCACTATCCTCCGCCTGCTTCACGATGACATGCAAGCCGTGATCCTGACCAACGGTTCCACCACAGACCCAATTCACGTATGGACCGGGGTCAAGCAAGGCTGTGCCATCGCAGCAACGCTCTTCTCGATCTTCCTTGCTGCAATGCTCCATCTCACCCCTCAGTAAGCTCCCCGCTGGAGTGGAGCTAATTTACAGAACAAACAGGAAACTGTTCAACCTCCATCACCTCCAGTCCAGATCCAAGGTCGTCCCATCCTCTGTCATCGAATTACAGTATGCAGATGACGCTTGCGTCTGCGCTTACGCGGAGGTCGAACTCCAAACCATCGTCAACACCTTCACCGAAACGTACAAGAGCATGGGCCTTACACTCGCGTCGAAGACACACTCACTAGAAGGAGACACCACGGGACCTCTTATGTGGGACTTTATCAAAGGCCTTCTGAAAATCCAAATACACCACATCCACTGGTTCTCCCTTATCTATTCTACCAGTTACATCCTCAAAAAATTCCAGTAGGTTTGTCAAACACGATTTCCCTTTCGTAAATCCATGTTGACTTTGTCTAATCCCATTGATATTTTCTAAGTGTCTTGTTATCACATCCTTTATAACAGACTCTAGCATTTTCCCTACTACTGATGTTAGGCTAACCGGTCTGTAGTTCCCTAGTTCAATAAGATCATGGCTGATCATCACAGAATCTACAGTGCAGATAGAGGCCATCTCGGCCCATCGAGCCTGCACCGACACATATCCCACCCTATCCCTGTAACCCCACGTATTCAATCCCCCAACACCAAGGGTCAATTTATCATAGCCAAATCAACCTAACCTGCACATCTTTGGACTGTGGGAGGAAACTGGAGCACCCGGAGGAAACCCACGCAGACACAGGGAGAATGTGCAAACTCCACACAGACAGTCGCCCGAGGCCAGATTTGAACCCGGGTCCCTGGCGCTGTGAGGCAACAGTGCTAACCACTATGCCACCGTGCCCCCCCTCAACTCCACTTTCCTGCCCGATCCCCAAATCCCTTGATTCTTTTAGAGTCCAAAAATCTATCAGTCTCAGTCTTGAATATACTCAGTGACTCAGCATCCACAGGTAGAGGATTCACAATCCTCTGAGTGAAGAAATTCCTCCTCACCTCAGTCCTAAATGGCTGACCCTTTATCCTGCTCCTTCAGCTACCTGCCCCGGCCTTCTGGCACTCCTTCCCTCAGCCCCTGCACCTCACCACCTTCCTCCCTGCTACAAAAACTGTGCTTTAGTCCCTTCCTGACCCTCTTCCTCCTTTCCCTCTACTGTTTGGTATTCACTGCCCTGTAAAGCAGACGTGAGACGTTTCTTTCTACACGACTGCTAAAATAATGTAAGTTGTTGTTGAGATATGTTAATACCAGGTTCTGTGGGGTACATCTTCCTACGCTGTAGTTGGTGTAAGGAGTTAAACAAGACTGATCATAGAATCATACAGCACAGAAGGAGGCCATTCGGCCCATTGTGCCTGTGCTGGCTCTTTGATAGAGCTATCCAATTATCCCCATTCTTTCCCCCGGCCCTGCGAATTTTTGCTTTTTACGTATATATCGAATTGCCATTTGAAAGTTACTGTTGAATCTGCTTCCACCCCCCCTTTCAGGCAATTTTTTAAAAACATTTTACAATAGATGTTTCATGATATTAGAAGTTAGTTAACTAGATATTAGCTGCCATTTATTTTAAGGCTGGCTTGCTTTATTGAGCTTGCTTTTCTAAGGTTAAACTGCATCAAACTCGTTACTACCACTAACCACAAACTTGACACCAAAAGGTTTCTGAGGGGATCTGTGACATTTCTCTCAGTTGATTACTATAACTCATTGTAGGATGCAGCTTTAAAGGGCAAGGGTAGGGTTCAATTTCATTTGTAGTTTGCAGATGTGAAGTACTTACATAGGCAGGCAGCAACATGAGAGAACACTTGACGTACTAGGATATACGGCAAAGTTTGTGTTTATCATGCTTGACTAATCTACTGGAATTTTTTGAGGATGCAACTAGTAAAATAGATAAGGGAGAACCAGTGGATGTGGTGTATTTGGACTTTCAGAAGGCTTTCGATAAGGTCCCACATAAGAGATTAGTGTGTAAAGTTAAGGCACATGGGATTGGGGGCAAGGTATTGACCTGGATAGAGAACTCGTTGGCAGATAGAAAGCAAAGAGTTGGAATAAACGGGTCTTTTTCCGAGTGGCAGGCAGTGACTAGTGGGGTACCGCAGGGATCGATCCTTGGACTCCAGCTATTCACAATATATATTAATGATCTAGACAAGGGAACTAGATGTAATATCTCCAAATTTGCAGATGACACAAAGCTGGGTGGGCGTGTGTGCTGTGAGGAGGATGCCAAGAAACTACAGGATGATTTGGACAGGTTGGGTGATTGGGCAGAAGCATGGCAGATGCAATATAACGTAGATAAATGTGAGGTTATCCACTTTGGTGGCAAAAACAGGAAGGCAGATTATTATCTGAATGGCAATAGATTGGGAGAAGGGGAAGTGCAACGAGACCTGGGTGTCCTTGTGCACCAGTCACTGAAGGTAAGTATGCAGGTGCAGCAGGCAGTTAAGAAGGCAAATGGTATGTTGGCCTTCGTAGCGAGAGGGTTTGAATACAGGAACAAGGATGTCTTGCTGCAGTTGTACTGGGCCTTGGTGAGACCACATCTTGAGTATTGTGTGCAGTTTTGGTCGCCTTATCTGAGGAAGGATATTCTTGTCATGAAAGGAGTTCAGCGAAGATTCACCAGGCTGATACCTGGGATGGCAGGAATGATGTATGAGGAGAGATTGGGACGATTGGGCTTGTACTCACTGGAGTTTAGAAGAATGAGAGGGGATCTCATTGAAACTTATAAAATTCTGGCAGGACTAGACAGACTAGATGCAGGAAGGATGTTCCCGATGGTCGGGGAGTCCAGAACCAGGGGTCACAGTCTAAAGATAAGGGGTAAGCCATTTAGGACAGAAATGAGGAGGAATTTCTTCACCCAGAGAGTGGTGAACCTGTGGAATTCTCTACCACAGAAGGCAGTAGAGGCCAATACATTAAATATATTCAAGAAGGAGTTGGATATATTTCTTAAGGCTAAAGGGATCAAGGGATATGGGGAGAAAGCAGGGACCGAGTACTGAACTTAGATGATCAGCCATGATCGCATTGAATGGTGGAGCAGGCTCGAGGGGCCGAATGGCCTACTCCTGCTTCTATGTTTCTGTGTTGTGTTGGTGCAAAGGGATGCATCAACAGTAACAGTGTGCAATAATCTGGATGTGTAGATAGGACCTTACAGGGGTATATAAGGTAATTAATGAAATGGAGAAAGTAAGCCTGAAGCAGTGCTTCCTGATATGGCAGAGCAGCAGGACAAGAGGACACAGGTTCAGGGTAGTGAGGAGCACATTAATGCCAGATACCAGCAAGTATTCCTTTACGCCAAGGGTGATTGGCAGCAGGAATACAACAAGAACAACAACTTGCATTTATATAGCGCCTTGAATGTAGTAACACGACCCGAAGCGCTTCACAGGAGCGTTAAACAAAATTTGACACCGAGCCACATGAGGAGCTATTAGGACAGGTGATCAAAAGCTTGGTCAAAGAGGTAGGTTTTAAGGAGCGTCTTAAAGGAGGACAGAGCGGTTTAGGGAGAGAATTCCAGAGCTTAGGGCCTTGGCAGCTGAAGGCACGGCCACCAGTGGTGGAGTAATTAAAATCGGGGACGCTCAAGAGGCCAGAATTGGAGGCGCTCAGAGTTCTCGGCGGGTTGTGGGGCTGGAGGAGATTACAGAGATTGGGAGGGGCGAGGTCATGGAGGGATTTGAAATCAAGGATGAGAATTTTAAAATCAAGGCGTTGCCGGACTGGGAGTCAGTGTAGGTCCGCGAGCACCGACCGGGGTGATGGGTGAACGGGACTCGGTGTGAGTTAGGACACGGGCAGCATAGTTTTGGATGAGCTCAGGTTTATGGAGGGTGGAAGAGGGGAGACTGGCCAGGAGACCATTAAAGTAGTCGAGTCTAGAATAGGTTGAGGCTGGGACCAATGTCTCCCGTAAGCTGCATTGCCCCCTGCGCGGCCTGCCTCCCCGAATGCGCGGACCATTCACATTTTTGCGGTATCTACACTGAAAACCGGTGGGCGGTTTGCGCGGAACCGTGTAGATGACCGCGGCCACGCAGCTTAGCGGGAACATTGGCTGGGACACATTTAAGAAACAGCTAGATGCTGTAATGGGGGGGAAGGTGGGATTGGAATTCTGGAAGGTAGAGATCTAATGGGCCTAAGGAGCCATTAACCTGCGATCTAGTGCAAGTGAAGTCAGCTGAACTGAGTTTAGGGAAGTATTGTAAAACCACCTGCACCAAGTTGGTTCATACTGTTTTGAGTACATGAACTACATTGCTTGGGAACTTTATAAATTTGTTTTTAATATTACCAGACAGAATAGTCAGCTCTTTATTAAAATCTTCGTAGACCAGAAAAGTCTCAGGTCAGCTCCCTTGTCCTTGCCGAGTTAGCTGACTTCAGCTGGGGTAGCAGTAAGGGTGACTGCGGTCTGGCCTCCGAATTCCTGGGAGAACCTTGTGGTTGGTTAATGTTGTCGGGCTCATGTACGGTCAGGAGTATCACGGCCCAGCGGAACCTTGTCCTTCCTCCGATGGTCACCAGGACGCGCGCCTCCGGCAGAGGAATCCTTGCAGAGACACTGAGGCTAATTATTTCGCCCCTGCCGTGCAAGGGCAATGATCAGTTCTCTCAGCACAGACCAAATGGAAAACGCTGTGGCTCATTGGGTAGCACACTTGCCTCTGAGTCAGAAGGTTGTGGGTTCAAGTCCCACTCCAGAGATTTGAGCAGAAAAACCTAGGCTGACACCCCAGTGCAGGGCTGAGGGAGTGCTGCACTGTCGGCGGTGCCGTCTTTCAGATGAGACGTTAAACCGAGGCCCCGTCTGCTCTCTCAGGTGGACGTAAAAGATCCCATGGCACTATTTCGAAGAAGAGCAGGGGAGTTATCCTCGATTATCTAGTTATTATCGCATTGTTGTTTGTGGGAGTTTGCTGTATGCAAATTGACTGCAGTGTTTCCTTTATTATACAGTTCAAAAGTACTTCATTGGCAGTAAAGCCCTTTGGGACGTCTGGTGGTTGTGAAAGGCGTGATGTAAATGGAAGTTTTTCTGTTTTTCCTTTTCACTTTTCTGCTGGCGCTGCTTTAATTTGGATTCCCCGAGACCTGTTCGGCAAGCCGCCCCCTAGTCTTGTCCCAATGACAGACCCAGAGACCCAAGAATATTGAGTCTGTATTTCTGCCTCTAGATAAGGTGGTTTACTGAAACCAGTCTCTTGGAATCGAATGAATGCAGCATCAGTATAACCGTAGCTCTGGTTTGTGTGTTTTTTTATTCGTTCCTGGGATGTGGGCGTCGCTGGCAAGGCCAGCATTTATTGCCCATTCCTAATTGCCCTTGAGAAGGTGGTGGTGAGCCGCCACCTTGTACCGCTGCAGTCCGTGTGGTGAATATGCACCCACAGTGCTGTTAGGGAGGAAGTTCCAGTATTTTGACCCAGCGATGATGAAAGATCGGTGATATACTTCCAAGTCAGGATGGTGTGTGACTTGGAGGGGAACTTGGAGGTGGTGGTGTTCCCATGCGCCTGCTGCTCTTGTGTCCTTCTAGGTGGTAGAGGTTGCGGGTTTGGGAGGTGCTGCCGAAGAAGCCTTTGTTAGTCGCTGCAGTGCATCTTGTAGATGGTACACACTGTAGCGACGATACGCTGGTGGTGGAGGGATTGAATGTTTAAGGTGGTGGATGGGGTGCCAATCAAGCGGACTGCTTTGTCCTGGATGATGTCGAGCTTCTTGAGTGTTGTTGGAGCTGCACTCATCCAGGCAAGTGGAGAGTATTCCATCACACTCCTGACTTGTTCCTTGTAAATGGTGGAAAGGCTTTGGGGAGTCAGGAGGTGAGACACTCGCTGTAGAATACCAAGCCTCTGACCTGCTCTTGTTGCTACGGTATTTATGTGGTTGGTCCAGTTAAGTTTCTGGTCAATGGTGACCCCTAGGATGCTGATGGTGGGGGATTCGGTGATGGTAATGCTGTTGAAAGTCAAGGGGCGGTGGTTAGACTCTCGCTTGTTGGAGATAGTCATTGCCTGGTACTTGTGTGGCGCGAATGTTACTTGTCACTTACCAGCCCAAGCCTGAATGTCGTCCAGGTCTTGCTGCATGCGGCCATGGACTGCTTTATTATCTGAGGCGTTGTGAATGGAACTGAACACTGTGCAGTCATCAACGAACATCCCCACTTCTGACCTTATGACGGAGAGAAGGTCACTGATGAAGTAGCTGAAGATGGTTGGGCCTAGGACACTGCCCTGAGGAACTCCTGCCGCAATGTCCTGGGGCTGTGATGATTGACCTCCAACCACCGCAACCATCTTCCTTTGCGTTAGGTATGACTCCAGCCAGTGGAGAGTTTACCCCTTGATTCCCATTGACTTCAGTTTTACTATGGCTCCTTGATGCCACACTCGGTCAAATGCTGCTTTGATGTCAAGGGCAGTCACTCTCACCTCACCTCTGGAATTCAGCTCCTTTGTCCATAAGAACATAAGAAATAGGAGCATGAGTAGGCCAATCGGCCCCTCGAGCCTGCTCCGCCATTCAATAAGATCATGGCTGATCTGATCCTAACCGCCAATCCACTATCACAGAACCACCTCCTGAATCTAACAGAATTAGACACACGAAATAGGAGCAGGATCAGGCTACATCGCCCCTGGGCCCGCTCCGCTACCCATAGGGCCATGACCAATCCGAACCTAGACTCATGTCCAAATTCCTGCCCGCTCCCCGTAACCCTTAATTCCCTTTACTTCTAGGAAACTGTCTATTTCTGTTTTAAATTTATGTAATGATGTAGCTTCTACAGCTTTTTGGGGCAGCATATTCCATGGACCTACCACCCTCTGAGTGAAGTAGTTCCTCCTCATCTCAGTTTTGAAAGAGCAGCCCCTTATTCTAAGACTATGCCCCCTAGTTCTAGTTTCACCCATCATCGGGAACATCTTCCCCGCATCCACCCGATCCAACCCCTTCACAATCTTAAATGTTTCAATAAGATCACCTCTCATTCTTCTGAACTCCAATGAGTAGAGTCCCAATCTACTCAACCTCTCCTCATATGTCCATCCCCTCATCCCCGGGATTAACCGAGTGAACCTTCTTTGTACTGACTCGAGAGCAAGTATGTCCTTTCTTAAGTATGGACACCAAAACTGTACGCAGTATTCCAGGTGCGGTCTCACCAATACCTTGTACAACTGAAGCAATACCTCCCTATTTTTATATTCTATCCCCCTAGCAATGAAAGCCAACATTCCATTGGCCTTCTTAATCACTTGCTGCACCTGCATACTAACCTTTTGAGTTTCGTGCACCAGGACCCCCAGATCCCTTTGTACTTCAGTACTTTCCAGTTTCTTGCCATTAAGATAATAACTTGCTCTACGATTTTTCCTGCCAAAGTGCATAACCTCACACTTTCCAGTATTGTATTCCATCTGCCAAATCTCTGCCCACTTACTTAGCCTGTCGATGTCCCCTTGCAGGTTTTTTATGTCCTCCTCACTCACTACTTTCCCTCCCATCTTAGTATCATCTGCAAACTTTGATATGTTACACTCGGTCCCCTCCTCCAAATCGTTAATATAGATTGTAAAGAGTTGGGGACCCAGCACTGACCCCTGCGGAACACCACTAGTTACTGATTGCCAGTCTGAGAATGAACCATTTATCCCAACTCTCTGCCTTCTGTTAGATAGCCAATCCTCTATCCATGCCAGAATATTACCCCCAATCCCGTGATTTTTTATCTTAAGCAATAATCTTTTGTGTGGCACCTTGTCAAATGCCTTTTGGAAGTCTAAATACACTACGTCCACTGGTTCCCCTTTATCCACCCTATACGTCACTTCCTCAAAGAACTCCAGCAAATTTGTCAAACATGACTTCCCCTTCATAAAACCATGCTGACTTTGTCCTATTAAATTATGATTATCCAAATGTCCTGTTACTGTCTCCTTAATAATGGACTCCAAAATTTTACCTACCACAGATGTTAGGCTAACCGGTCTATAGTTTCCAGCCTTCTGTCTACTGCCCTTTTTAAATAAGGGTGTTACATTAGCAGTTTTCCAGTCTGCCGGGACCTTTGCCGAGTCCAGGGAGTTTTGGAAAATTATTACCAATGCATCCACAATCCCTACCGCCACTTCCCTCAAGACCCTAGGATGTAAGCCATCAGGTCCAGGTGATTTATCCGCCTTGAGTCCCATTATTTTACCGAGTACCACTTCCTTAGTGATTTTGATCGTGTTTAGCTCCTCCCCCCCTGTAGCCCCCTGTTTGTCCAGTGTTGGGATATTCTTCGTGTCTTCTACTGTAAAGACTGATATAAAATATTCATTCAGCCATCTCCATATTTCCCACCATTAATTTCCCGGTCTCATCCTCTAAGGGACCAACATTTACTTTAGCCACCCTTTTTCTTTTTATATAACTATAAAAACTCTTACTATCTGTTTTTATATTTTTTGCTAATTTACTTTCATAATCTATCTTCCCATTCTTAATCAATCTTTTTGTTATTTTTTGCTGTCTTTTAAAGTTTTCCCAATCCTCTATCCTCCCACTAGATTTGGCTACCTTATATGCCCTTGTTTTTAGTCGAATACTATCCTTAATTTCTTTACTTAGCCACGGATGGCTGTCTTTTCTTTTACACCCTTTTCTTCTCAGTGGAATATATTTTTTTTGGAAGTTGTAAAATAACTCCTTGAATGTACACCACTGATCATGTATCGTCTTACCCTTTAATCTATTTTCTCAATCCACTCTACTCAATTCTGCTCTCATACCTTCATAGTCTCCTTTATTCAAGCTTAGCACGCTTGTTTGAGATCCAACCTTCTCACCCTCTAATTGAATATGGAATTCAACCATGTTATGGTCACTCATTCCAAGGGGATCCTTTACTAGGACATTTTTAATTAATCCCGTCTCGTTACACAGGACCAGATCTAAGGTTGCTTGCCCCCTGGTCGGTTCAGTTACATACTGCTCAAGAAACCTATCCCTAATACACTCAATGAACTCATCCTCAAGGCTGCTCTGCCCAATTTGATTTGTCCAATTAATATGATAGTTGAAATCCCCCATAATTATAGATGTTCCCTTATTACAAGCCTCAACTATTTCCTGATTGATACTCCGTCCAACAGAGTTGCCACTGTTCGGAGGCCTATAGACTACGCCCACTAGTGTTTTTTTCCCCTTATTATTCCTTACCTCCATCCAAAATGTTTCATTATCCTGATCTTTTGACCCAATATCATTTCTCTGTATTACAGTGATTCCTTCCTTTATTAACATAGCCACCCCACCTCCCCTTCCTTCCTGCCTGTCCTTCCTGATCGTTAAATAACCTGGTATGTTTAATTCCCAGGCATTGTCACCCTGCAGCCATATTTCTGTAATGGCCACAAGATCATACCCATATGTAGTTATTTGTGCCATTAACTCATCTATTTTGTTACGAATGCTACGTGCATTCAGATAGAGAACTTTCAAAGATGTTTTGTGACCAAGGCTGTAATGAGGTCGGGAGCCGAGTGGTCCTGGCAGAATCCAAACTGGGCATCGGTGAACAGGTTATTGCTGAGTAAGTGCCGCTTGATAGCACTGTTGATGACACCTTCCATCACTTTGCTGATGATTGAGAGTAGACTGATGGGGCGGTAATTGGCCGGATTGGATTTGTCCTGCTTTTTGTGGACAGGGCCGTTTTCCACATTGTCAGATAGATGCCAGTGTTGTAGCTGTAGTGGACCAGCTTGGCTAAAGGCGTGGCTAGTTCTGGAGTCTTCAGTGCGACAGCCGGGATGTTGTCGAGGCCCATAGTCTTTGCTGTATCCAGTGCGCTCAGCCGTTCCTTGATATCACATGGAGTGAATCGAATTAGCTGAAGGCTGGCTTCTGTGATGGTGGGGACCTCAGGAGGAGACCGAGAAGGATCATAAACTCGACACTTCTGGCTGAAGGTGGTTGCATACGCTTCAGCCTTGTCTTTTGCACTCACGTGCTGGGCTCCGCCATCATTAAGGATGGGGATATTCACGGAGCCTCCTCCTCCCGTTAGTTGTTTAATGGTCCACCACCATTCACGACTGGATGTGGCAGGACTGCAGAGCTTTGATCTGATCCGTTGATTGTGGGATCGCTTAGCCCTGTCAATAGCATGCTGCTTCCACTTTTTAGCATGCATGTAGTCCTGTGTTGCAGCATCCGCAGATTGGCATATAATTTTTAGGTACGCCTGGTGCTGCTCCTGGCATGCTCTTCTACACTCCTCATTGAACCAGGGTTGGTCCCTTCGCTTGATGGTAATGGTAGAGTGAGGGATATGCTGGGCCATGAGGTTACAGATTGTGGTGGAATACATTTCTGCTGCTGGTGCTGGCACACAGCGCCTCATGGATGCCCAGTTTTGAGTTGCTAGAACTGTTCTGAATCTATCTCATTTAGCACAGTGGTAGTGCCACACAACACGATGGAGGGTGTCCTCAGTGTGAAGATGGGACTTCGTCTCCACAATGACTGCGGTGATCACTGCTACCAATGTTGTCATGGATAGATGCATCTGCGACAGGTAGATTGGTGAGGACGAGGTCAAGTAGGTTTTTCCTTCATGTTGGTTCTCTCATAACCTGCCGGAGGCCCAGATTGGCTGTTATATCCTTCAGGACTTGGCCAGCTCGGTCAGTAGTGTTGCTACCGAGCCACTCTTGGTGATGGACATTGAAGTCCCCCACCCAGAGTACACTCTCTGCCCTTGCTACTCTCAGTGCTTCTTCCAAGTGGTGTTCAACATGGAGTGGTACTGATTCATCAGCTGAGGGAGGGCGGTAGGTGGTAATCAGCAGGAGGTTTCCTTGCCCATGCTTGACCTGAAATCATGAGGCTTCATGGGGCCCGGAGTCGATGTTAAGGACTCCAAGGGCCACTCCTTCCCGACTGTATACCACTGTGCCGCCACCCCTGGGATCTTGATGGAGGAGTTTGGGACAGTGGTTCTGTGAGTATGACTATGTCAGGCTGTTGCTTGACTAGTCTGTGGGACAGCTCTCCCAATTTTGGCACAAGTCTCCAGATGTTTGTGGGTATGCCGTTGTCGTGTCCGTAGTCGGTGCCGGGTGGTTATTGTTTATTCTTATTATTATTTTTTGTAGCGGTTGTGTACAACTGAGTGGCTTGCTCGGCCATTTCAGAGGGCAGTCAGGAGTCAACCACATTGCTGTGGGTCTGAAGTCACATATAGGCCAGACCGGGTAAGGACAGCAGATTGGTAGAACATTAGTGAACCAGATGGGTTATTACAACAATCCGATTACTGGTCCAGTCACCATTACTGATACAAGCTTTTTATTATTACTTAATTAACTGATTTTAAATTCCTCTGCTGCCCAGATTGGCAGTTATGTCCTTCAGGACTTGGCCAGCTCGGTCACTAGTCCAGTAACATAACCACTATGCTCCTGTAATAACAACAGAAAATGCTGGAAACACTCAGCAGGTTAGGCAGCATCCGTGGAGAGAGAAACAGAGTTAACGGTTCAGCTCGATGACCCTTCGTCAGAACTGGAAAAAGTTGAAGATGGAACAGATTTTTAAGCAAGTGTAGGGGCAGGGAAAGGGGGGAGGGGAGGAAAGAACAAAAGGGAAGGTCTGTGATAGGAGGGAAGGCAGGAGAGTCATAGAGTTATACAGCACAGAAAGAGGCCCTTCGGCCCATCGTGTCTCCGCCGGCCATCAAGCCCTATCTATTCTAATCCCATTTCCCAGCACTTGGTCCGTAGCCTTGTAAGCTATGGCGTTTCAAGTGCTCATCTAAATGCTTCTTGAATGTTGTGAGGGTTCCTGCCGCTACCACCCTTTCAGGCAGTGAGTTCCAGATTCCAACCACCATTTGGGTGAAAAAGTTTTTTCTCAAATCCATTCTAAACCTCCTGCCCCTTACCTTGAAATGATGCCCCCTGGTTATTGACCCCTCTACTAAGGGGAAAAGTTCCTTTCTATCTACCCTATCTATGCCCCTCATAATTTTGTACACCTCAATCAGATCCCCCCTCAGCCTTCTCTGCTCTAAGGAAAACAACCCCAGCCTGTCCCGTCTCTCTTCATAGCTGAAGCGCTCCAGCCCAGGTAACATCCTGGTGAATCTCCTCTGCACCCTCTCCAATGCAATCACATCCTTCCTATAGTGTGGCGACCAGAACTGCACACAGTACTCCAGCTGTGGCCTAACTAGCGTTTTGTACAGCTCCATCATAATCTTCCTGCTCTTATATTCTATGCCTAGGCTAATGAAGAGAGATTAAGAGACAAAGGGGATGATGGTGCAAGGCAAAAGGAGATGGTAATGGGACAAGTTAAGAAACAAAAGATGACTCTAGATTAAGTGTAAATGGCAATGGCAGGATGATCGACAGCTGCCATGTGAGAGAGAGTAAAAAAATGATAGGGGCAGAGGTTATGGTCTGAAATTGTTGAACTCGATGTTGAGTCCAGAAGGCTGTAAAGTGCCTAATCAAAAGCTGTTCCTCGAGCTTACGTTGAGCTTCATTGGAACAGTGTAAGAGGCCGAGGATGGAGAGGTCAGAGTGGGAGTGGAGTGGAGAATTAAAGTGACAGGCGACCGGAAGCTCGGGGCCACCCTTATGGACTGAACGGAGGTGTTCTGCAAAGCGGTCACCCAATCTGTGTTTAGTCTCCCCAATGTAGAGGAGACCGCATCATGAGCAGCGAATACAGTATATTAAATTGCAAGAAGTACAAGTAGCTGTTTCACTTGGAAGGAGTGTTTGGGGCCCTGGACAGTGGGAAGGGAGGAGGTAAAAGGGCAGGTGTTTCTTTTCTTTCAAAAATATATACTTTATTCATAAAAATCTTTGTTCATGTACATGACAATACAGTCCACATCTGGTACAATACAAATTAACTTCAGTACATGGCATTCAATTTACAAAATTACATTACATTTATCATTACATATATCAAAGCTTGTTGCAATACATTACAATGCATTACGGAGGTCACGGACCATCATCAAAGACCCTACCCACCCCAGCCACAGTCTGTTCGCCCTCCTGCCATCTGGAAGACGCTACAGATGCATTCGCACCCGAACGACCAGATTTAGGAACAGCTTCTTTCCCAGGGCTGTCATCCTACTGAACTCCACAAATAAACACTAAAGCCTGCACATCTGCCAATGCACTTTATTATGGTTATGTTTATGTTAATGTATTACAAGCCAAATGTATGTTGAATGTTTAAATGTCTTAATCAAATCAAATCAAATCAAATCAACTTTTATTATCATTGTTAGTGCACAAGTGCAGTACAACGAAATGTAGGCTTGCGGCTCCCGAGAGTGTACATTTGGATTAAGACATTTAAACATTTACCATACATTTGGCTTGTAATACATTAACATAAACATAACCATAATAAAGTGCATTGGCAGATGTGCAGGCTTTAGAGTTTATTTGTGGAGTTCAGTAGGATGACAGCCCTGGGAAAGAAGCTGTTCCTAAATCTGGTCGTACAGGTGCGAATGCATCTGTAGCGTCTCCCAGATGGTAGGAGGGCGAACAGACTGTGGCTGGGGTGGGTAGGGTCTTTGATGATGGTCCGTGACCTCCGTAAACAGCGTTCCTGGTAGATGTGCTCTATGGTCGGTAGCCGGGTGCCGGTAATGCGTTGGGCAGTTTTGACTACCCGCTGCAGGGCTTTCCGGTCATAGTAGCTACAGCTGCCATACCATACTGTGATACAGTTCGTCAGGATGCTCTCTATTGTGCAGCGGTAAAAGTTAGAGAGGATCAGGGGTGACAGGTTACATCCCTTCAGCCTCCTTAAGAAATATAGGCGCTGCTGGGCCTTCTTCATGTACACTCTAATGTACACTCTCGGGAGCCGCAAGCCTACATTTCGTTGTACTGCACTTGTGCACTAACAATGACAATAAAGTTGATTATGATTATGATTATGACAAATCGTATTACAGATGAAAGCAGTACTTGGTACTCTCTTTACACAAACAGGTACATTTTCATTACATATTTTACAAGTTATACAGCCCGAGGGGGGCCAAGATACATTCCAACACTTGTCAAAATACATTACATTACAATCCACCAATCGTATTACATATGGCATAATACACATGGATGCAGTACATGGTACTCTATTTACATCAACAGATTACAAGTGCTCTACAATTGCATCTCATGCGCTTGCACGGGAAGGTGACGGGGGAAGGGGTGTTGGGGGTGATAGAGGAGTGAACCAGGATGTCGCGGAGGGAGCGGTCCCTTCGGAATGCTGAATGGGGGGGGGAGGGGATACTATGCTACTGTTCCTGATAAGGTCACTGAGCCATCTGAGGAGCCATTGTCACCTTTGTAAATGCTAATTTGTTAAAGTGACCTGTTTAAATGACCAATTAACACTTCTTTATTCACTGAGTGATACAATGTAGCCACTGGTAATCTGCTTCAAAAAGTGCTTGAAAAGCACATTTTGTTTTGTACAATGGGCATTTGATGTGCATCAGTAAATCTGGTAGACAGTCCAACGTTGTGTGCATTGGCGTACAGAGGAGGAGCAATGCCCTCTTTATATGTCATAACGACAACTTGCACTTTTACAATTCGTGTGACCTTGAGAAATGTTCCAAGACTTTTCGCAAAAGGAAGGCACATTACGCAAGGGTTTGAGAGAAGGGTTAGGGCAGGCTGTTGAAGGCATCAACTTTGAGGAGGTTCTTGATGGTGAAGAGAGAATTCAGGAATGCAAGGCCTTGACGGCTGAAGGCTCAGCTGCCGATGGTGGAGCAGCGGGAGGGATGCACAGTGGACGATAGTTGGATGAGCAAAGGGAACTGGCACATAGAGCTGGAGGAGGTTGCAGAGGGAGGGTCGGATGTGCCCAAGGAAAGATTTGTAAATGAGGGAGCGAGGATTTTAAAATCAGTGTTTGGGGGAAAGGTTGGTGAGGACAAAGATGATAGGTTTAAAATAAGGCAATTTGTGCAAGTGAAAACTGACTCCAAAGGTTAGCCGACCAAATGACAGATCTAAAGATTGACATAGTACACGTCTACGAGACTGATGGATCTTTTTGGCCGTATTTAGCGTCTGTTCCTCTGCTGCAGTGGGGTTCGACAAGTTCCGCACCCAGGTAACCACTCTTCCTTCATGTGAACCCAGACTATTTGACAATTGGATCCGAATCCTCACTCAACGCCGAACACACTTTCCGAGGTGGGGCGGGGGGGGGTGGGGGGTGGGGTGGTGGGTTCACTGGATACCAGTCATGAGCAAGAGCCATGGCTGATTTTCCCCCCTCCCTAACCGTGGGCCATGGAGGCCAGTTGCAGCGCTCCTAACACCACCCCAGGTTAGATCAGTTAACTTAGCACAGACCTGGGACCTTGTGGTCGGTATAACTCAGTTACACACCGCCTTTACCAACTGAGCCATTGCGGGGGAGGGTTTGAATCTTTGACACATTTTACCACACCAGAGACTTGAGCACATAATCTAGGCTGACATTCCAGTGCAGTACCGAGGGAGTGCTGCACTGTCGGAGGTGTGCCGTCTTCCGGATGAGACGTTAAACCAAAACCCAGTCTGCCCTCTTCAGCTGGACGTAAAAGATCCCTCGGCCACTATTTTGAGGAAGAGCAGAGGAGTTCTCCCCAGTGTCCTGGCCAATAATCATTCTCATTCATCGACCAAAATCTTTTTTTTTTATATCAAGATTATCCGGTCATTATCACATCACTGTTTGTGGGAGCTTGCTGTGCGTAAATTGCCTGTTGCACTTCCTACCTTACAACTGTGACTACACCTGCTTGCCGGACAAGTAAACTGATCATCAACCGCAGTGGAGTGTGCCTGTGTGATTAAACTCATCAGCAGTGCACTGAGGGTTAAGAGTGATGAGGTCAGGACGACAGGTTGCCTGCCTGCTATCTCGGTGCTGCAATAGTCCATAACACAAGGGTATCTACATAATGGGGACAATTAAATTTACAGAACAAAACACTATTTGGACTCCTGTACCTGGGTTCTAATTTGACAGAGTTCGACCAAAGCGGTGTGTCGATCAGTGTGTTTTTGAGATTCAGTTAGTTTCGCAAAATTACGCAGCATTTTGCTATCTAATGTTTCCTGGTGTGCTTGGACTGTTTACCAAAAGTAGCATTACCTCAGTGTCATAAAAGATTGTTTCCAAGTGACAAATTCTTATTTATGTATTCGTTCTTTTTTCAGTTTTGCCTTTTACATGGAACCAACCTCCTTTACCAGGAACGAGCCTGGTATCTAGAACACAAATATCTGACTCCAGCAACAAGCGTGCAGATAAGGAACCAGGTGAGTCTGTCTCTGGGGGCAGTGCCTTTCATAGCAGATAGCCCAGCAACGCACATCAAAACACACCGAAAATATAACAGAAACACTGAGGGCGGGGTGAAATTTAACCCACCCCGGGAATGGTTAAATAGCTGTGCAATGATTTACTGCACCGTTCCTGCTCGATTCCTGGCTGCTTAGCTGGGCCCTTTTTTTTTTAGGCACCCAAGGCGCCCGCCTGACTCAGGCCGGAGTCTCATTAATACATACAGATGTCATTAGGACCCCAATGGCATTTTAATGGCCTACTGAGCGGGGAAGAAGAGAAGGCCCTCTAAGGTAAGTCAGAAACTTTCCTTAGTGGTGGCCAGGAGGAGCTGGAAAGCACCTCTAGGCCCTACCAGAAAGTCTGGGCCTCTGCTGCCTTGGCTCCTCCACATCTCATCCATGAAACGGCCTCAGTTGCACTGCGCGACTTACCCTGGGCGATTTTGACCTGCCCAAAGCCTGCCAGCTGCCTCTTCGGGCGGGTAGCTGGCCGGCAGATGCAGACAAGGCCCAGGAGTTAAAATAGCCCGAGCCTTAAAATTATAACGTCAGCGGGATTGACACTCGCTCCACCCACCTACCTAAACACCGCCCCCCCCCCCCCACAATTGATTCTGTTCCAAACATACGTCTGCCTAAGTTTTTTTTTTCTGCCTTATCTAGTGAGTAGGTAAGCCATAAAGAGCAGGGTAGTCCCGGGTTTAATTCCTGGTATGCGCAGACTTTAGCTGATCTTAACTGCAGTGCTATTAAGGTGCTACAATTGACCTCAGCAGCACTGGATTAGAGAAGGGGGAAATGGGCCAACGTTCACACTCTGGATCACCATCTCATGATCCATGCTGGAAGTACACAGGTTTTGGGTTTGACTGTAATTCCGTAACACCAACCCTCCCAACAGTCACACGGTTTCACGGTCTGCTGACACTCACTGACAAAGCTTATCAATAATGGATACTTGGATAAGGAGTCGATATTTCTGGGGGCGGGGAGGCAGAATTGGCAAGGGGAAATAAAGCTTTTTTTTAAATGTAGAAAAATAATAAATAGTAAGGGAATCAGACTTGTTGTCTTGGGGCTGTGGGTATTTGAATGACACATCATTCCTACAACAGCATGTTTTGTTATTTTTGGCAGAGAACTTTTTCCTATAGCGTGAGACTTCCTTTCGTAAGTGAGTTCTGAGCACAGCTCTTGTGTGACACATTGAAGCCACTTTTATGTTGGTCTCTCAATTCAGATTCTGGGATCTGGCTCCAAATGCTTGTGCTGTTAAATATATTTAAAGGTAGACCAACAGACTGAGAATTAGGTGAAATGCTGGAGGAGGAGCCCTCCCCGCCCATTTAGGTGGCTTTTAGTTTTCGTGTGTGTGTGTGAGCTGAGGCAGCAAGTGCAAGCGGGCTATTCGACTGTGGAAGACATCATAACCAAGCCTGATCTTGTTTTCACCTAACATCCACACAGCAGGGATAATTGGACAGCCTGAAGGAGTTGTTACCCCGGGCAATCTCCCCCTCCCTAGTCAAGGGACACTCAGCCCAATTGTAGCATGTCAACTGCCTTGCCAGGTGAGATCAGCCACATCAGTACAGGCCAGGGATTGAAGCTGGGACTTCCCTATGTCTGCACGGCTCAGTCACGCACTAGCCTGAGGTATTCACCCATTGAGGCAAAAGCAGAGATACCTTGGGATACGGTTAAAAATAAATACACTGACGAGAAATATTGCAGAAATGGAAAAGAGGTACTGCTAATATTTTGAAAACAAGTTGTGGTCAGTGACCACTAAGTTATCATTTCTGAGTAATATCGAATCTATACTTATTTCCAAAATGACTGAGAGTGTGTGTGTCTGCCTCTCTCTTTCTCACACATAAGCTGCGTTAATATCAGTAGTGGAAATCGTCTTATTAATGTACTTGTATATATCCCATTCAATTAGATCAGATTTGTTTTAAGTGAACGTCACTTCTATTTAAAACAAATATCAGCTCAGTGTTAAGTATTATCTGTTTTTACTGTGCTTGCTTATATTAGGTGTAATTTTTCGACTTTATGCTCCTGGCGGGGAGGTTTGCCCCACTGTGAGCCTCTATTGGAAATTTGCCGCGCACTGTGCATAAATTTTCTAGCCATTTCGTGGTCAGAAAATCGTGCTTGAATTTCCAATATTTGCTCCCAATGGGGCAAGGCTCTCACCGGGAGCCTGAGGTCATTTAACTGCTGGTAAGGAGCCAGCTTCTTGCCCTTTACACAAGTAAAGCGCAATGACCATCGCAAAACAAATAAAAAATTGGAAGTTCCACAACTCCCCCGATGGCAACAGACCAGAAAGATCCCAGGTTCAGTCGCCACTCTCAGTCAGCAGATAGCTGGGGCAGCTGTAGAGGTTGATACAATTGCCTTCAGTGCCTCGAGTTAGGGAAGGGAAACACTCAATGTCCCACTCAATGTTCCCCCTAATTTTTTTTGGGGGGTGCGCGCGGCCCCTTTAAGGGTCTGAGCGGCCCATTCACAGTTTCACGCATGGGCGAAATTTAACATGGAAAAAGCCGGTCCCGGGCTGCGCGGGACCGGCTGAGAGCTGTGCCGCCGGTTAGCGGGAACGTTGATCCCACTCCTAGTTATTCTCCAACAGCCCCCTACTCCGCGGAGGTGAGCATTTGTGGATGTCGGGTGACGACAGCATTGGGCTGAGCTGTGACTTCACGTCCCCCTTGGTTGAATAGCCTGCCAACATCCACTGTCGAGCCTCACACCTGGATAGGGTACCATAGAGCATGTAGCAGCTATGGAACTGAACCGTCACGGCATCAGGAGAGGAAGAACTTGCAGGAATTTTCAAAAAAAGTTTATTTGGCTGTTTGCTTACTTGTTTGGTGCATCCCTTATTACTCTTGAAAGCTTGTGTACAGCTCCTTCTTTTCAACTGAAATCAAAACAAACATTAGTGATCAAGATTTTTGTTTGCATCTTTAAAATGTAAAAAAGAAACTTTCTACAGTTTGAAAAAGCCCTCTATTGACCACTGTTTTTATTTATCGAATTCCTGTTTATTTTAATATTATAAGTAATGTTGATCCAGCTAGGAGCACTGAGACAGGAGCTACAGTTAGCCTCAGCAACTCCCCTTGTTAATGCCACACACCCACCCCCACCCCTGCTCCCCCCGCCCTACCCCCCCTCCTCTGGTCTCCCACTGCTTTTAGGGAGGGGTAAATCCAGCCAGGGTTCCTGCTTCTGATTACTAACCAGAATCCCCTACTGGAAAGTTCAATAGCCTGTGGACAGGATCAGGCTCGTCTGCGATGCCCCCCCGCCCCCCGCTACAGTTCAATAGCCTCACAGCGTCATCTCCCAGGCTCACACATGGCAAACTGCCGATGTACCTGAGATTGTTTGTGCCTACGGAACTATATCAGTCGACATCTATTGGGGAACTACCCCAATACTGACGTGAGGACATTGCAGTCTTATACTTGGTCCCATTTCACACAAATTACTGGTTGAAGTTTTACGGTTAAGGTAACACAAAAAAGTGTATTCCTAGTTCTCCAGTCCACACATACACGCACCTGCTGTGTATGAGCTGACAAAAGACACATTACTTACTAGGACACAGCCTGTGTTTTATTTATCACGTTTTGATTTGTGCTTTGTTCTTGTGCTTTCACTGCTGAAACCCCCTTGAAACTAATAAACATTTGTTCACTGGCCAACTTAACACCCCAAGAGTTTAAAGGTCAAAAGTTACACAGAGGGGGGTGTATAAACATTTTGTGCTGCAAACCCCCCCCTTAACAGCACTTTGCAATATTTTGAGGGATGGAACCTCTGATCATTGTGGTTCAGGGTCCTAAGCAGCATAATCCTGCACACAGTCGTATAGATTTTATGATTTCTACACTGAAACCCATGACATTTGTGAAACCTGACCTACTAAACCTCAAATGGCACTGATCATTACACGATAAGTTTTAAGGCTGCAACTTAAAGCTATCATAAATCAAATCTGCATATAGCAGGATATAGCCTTACATACATTCCAGACAATCAGGAGGAGTGTGTTTGTGTGTGGTGTGGGGTGGAGGGGGGTGGGTGGGGGGGACGGGGTGGGGGGGGGAAGCAGAAGCAGTAAGTGTTTTCGCCAACCATCTCCAGTCATTTCACAAGCTATAAAAGGATTAGTGTCTAATCTTTGCACAGCATCTGTCAGCAAGAGGTGAGGACAAGTGGACCCCCTCCTCCACCCGCCCCCCCCCCCCCAACCACCGATAACTCAGTGGGTATCGCAGAGTAAAGAACTTAATAACGGCTGGTTCGATTCCCACTCGCTGCTCGTTTCCAGGCTCCCAGAGGGGGCGCTGCAACTGGTCTCGGCACCTCGGCTCTTCCCTACGTTACAACAGTGACTGCGCTGACAGTCACGGGCTGTAAAGCACTTCGGGACATCCTGAGGTCGTGAAAGGTGCTATATAAATGCAAGTTCTTGCTTCCTCTGGCCCTGGGAAGGAGAACAGTTAGCGAGAGTGCCGCAGCTAATCCCCGTCCTGCGACTCCTGCTGGGGAAAGTGCCCGCACGTGTAGACATCGACTGAGGCTGCTTGAGTGCGTCTTTCAAATGAGATGTTAAGCCTCTGTTCCTGTATGTTAAACCTGTTCAGGTGGATGTAAAAGATCCTACAGCACTATTTGAAAAGTGCTGGGGAGTTCTCTCGGTGTGTCTGTCGACATTAATCTCACAATCAAACCCCACCCCTCAAAAAAAAATCGATTATCTGGTAATTTATCTCATTACTGTTTGTGACATCTTGCTGTGTGCAAATTGACTGCTGCACTTATCTAGAAGATGGCAGTGACTGCAAGTTGGAAGCAACTCATTGGCTATGAAGTGCTTTGGGATATCCTGACATAAATGCAAATTTATTTCTTTAACTCGGATTCGAGGACGGCTGCATTTATGCTGTTTACACTTGCTTTTTGTAGCCATGTAGAAAAGCCACTCGGACTAAGCGCCGGACGGTTTCGGGTGCCTGCAGACCTGTAACCCAACCTGAGTCACTGGCTGCAGGGGACATAAAGGGAAAATTGCTGGGTAGGATCAAGCAAGCCTTTTTAACCTGAGAGAGCCCATATTGCAATGAGGGGAAAAGGATTGTATACAACAGATAAATGAGTGAAACCATTTGTTGCTTTATGTACTAAACAGACTTGAAATGACTCAATTTATTATCCCAATTAATGTAGTGGCTGTGTTGTAATTAATGTACCGTGATGAAGATGCCCTTGAGATTTTTTATTTTTTAAAATTCTGTATCATTTAATTAACTACCAGCGTCAAGTAAATTGTGTGTTTTCACTACCCAGCCAGCTCCTTTTGACAGCACATAGATTGTAATCTGTGAGTCACTGGAGACTCATTAACCCGGGACATTGCTTCGACATGAATTCACTCTACAGTCTCCTTAGCCTGTATCCAGCCAGAGTGAAACCACATTTACAGCCCATCTGCATACTACATGAAGAAAAACTGCCATCCCACATCAATAAAACCAGCGCTGTTTAGAAGTCAGGGTTTTAACAGCTGTTCACAACTGGGTGTCGCAAAACAATTATTTACCTAGTAACGCTTGCTGACTCATTAAACAGTGTATCTTTTTAAATTATTTAATATATATATATATATATGCACTTGAAATAGAATCCCTGCTAGAGGATTGATGGTTGCAGGTGGCTCAATAGACTTCTGTATGTTTGTTTTTTCTTTTTCCCCTCTCCTCTCCCTTTTCTTCGGCCTCTGACCTAGTCTAGATTTGAATCCTACTTTACTGTCCGAGAGGTGAATAGGATTTTCTGGGCAATAAACTGGGTTAGTGACGAGAACTTAAACGTGTCAGCTGCTCAACGCAATAGTCAGTAACAGTGGTGCATGCTGATATCATAAAACCTGAAGCTGGAGAGCTAAACCGATTGCTTATGCAACAACACTCACTGCAACAACAATAACTTGCATTTGTATAGCGCCTTTAGAGTCATAGGCCTAGAAATTCAGTTTGGGACGCCCAGCTCGCCTGGGCGCCGGAATTACCGCTGCGCGCGGAGCCACTTGCGCCAGCGGGATATTCAGTTTCAGCGCCCCAAGTGGAAGCCGGCCGCTAAACAAGGGTTTCCGGGGCGCCGAAACTGAATATCGGCGTGCAAAGTGCCGCAGCGACACCCGCTGCGGCACAGCAGCCTGCGGTACTGCAGGCCTTCCTCTCACTCTTAAGGGGGAGGTGCCTGCAACAGCGCGATCCCCGCTCGCGAGTGCCGGCAAATGAGCCCGGCACCAAGGAGAAGTGCCGGGCTCTCGGGAAACAGCCGTCAATGCCGCGGGGGGGTGGGTGTAGGAGGCCGGGGACGGAGGTGCGGGCAGGCGGCCGCCGAAAAAGCGGCCGGCCGCACCTTCACCTTAACCCGCCCCACTACCGGCACAGGTAGGCCCCTGTGTACCGGCCGCTGTTTGCGGCCGGCGCGGAGGAGGCGGCAGCGACCAAATATGGCCAGCGGGGCGATAGCGGGGCGCTGCGCACACCGATGACGTCATCGGTGGCGGCGCAGCGCTACAGGCTAACGCCGCCATTAGCGCCCCGCTAAATATCGCGGTAGGTTTGGACAGTGGCGCAAAAGCCCTTTCAAGTGCTCATCTAAATGCTTCTTGAATGTTGTGAGGGTTCCTGCCTCTACCACCCTTTCAGGCAGTGAGTTCCAGATTCCAACCACCCTCTGGGTGAAAAAGTTTTTCCTCAAATCCCTTCTAAACCTCCTGCCCCTTACCTTGAAACTATGCCCCCTGGTTATTGACCCCTCTACTAAGGGGAAAAGTTCCTTTCTATCTACCCTATCTATGCCCCTCATAATTTTGTATACCTCAGTCAGGTCCCCCCTCAGCCTTCTCTGCTCTAAGGAAAACAACCCCAGCCTGTCCAGTCTCTCTTCATAGCTGAAGCGCTCCAGCCCAGGTAACATCCTGGTGAATCTCCTCTGCACCCTCTCCAATGCAATCACATCCTTCCTATAGTGTGGCGACCAGAACTGCACACAGTATTCCAGCTGTGGCCTAACTAGCGTTTTGTACAGCTCCATCATAACCTCCCTGCTCTTATATTCTATGCCTTGGCTAATGAAGGTTTTAACGTAGTAAACATAGACATAGAAACATAGAAGATAGGAGCAGGAGTAGGCCATTCGGCCCCTCGAGCCTATTCCGCCATTTAGTGAGATCATGGCTGATCATCCAAATTCAGTACCCTGTCCCTGCTTTCTCCCCATATCCCTTTAGCCTTAAGAAACGTCCCACGGTGCTTCACGGAAGCGTTATCAAACATAATTTAACACCGAGCCACATAAGGAGATACTAGGGCAGGTGACCAAAAGCTTGGTCAAAGAGGTAGGTTTTAAGGAGTGTCTTAAAGGAGTAGAGAGAGGTGGAGAGGTTTAGGGAGGGTAATTCCAGGGCTTAGGGCCCAGGCAGCTGAAGGCACAGCCACCAATGGTGGAGCGATTAAAATCAGGGATGCACAAGAGGCCAGAATTGGAGGCGCGCCACTGCACTGTAACAGAAATTCATTGTCTGAAGTGGTCTGAAATGTTTTGACGTGCGATATGACACACTATAAATCCCAAGCCCTTCTTGTGCCTGGAGAGCAGTCCTTCACTGGCTCAGAGTTATATTTCCTTCATTCCCCAATTTTAGTCAAGAGTTGGAGGGGAGTATAAAGTGAGGAATGTTGTCTCTATTTATGAACTAAAATTAGCAGGTGCAGGAGAATATACCCCGCAAAGAGGCAAGCAGTGCCTTTATTTTTAAATTACATATTCCTCTGCAGAAAATCAGCACTCTGGACACTTGAGGGAGTGGGGAAATTGACCACACGTGCCTGTAATTTCTGTAGGGGTTCTTCCGATCTCCTGCCGTAACCTCAGCCTAGGATGAGCGGCGCCCAGAGAAATGAGATGAATGTCTGTGCATACCCTTTCTCCAGGGTTTGTACTGAAGTTACAGTGGGAGTTTTTGGGGGGAACCGCACCCCATTTAAACATTAGTATACATTTCTAAATTTGACATTTAAAAAAAATAAAAAGACTTCAATGATGTTAAGGAATAGTTTTACAATGTGAACTCTGCTTTGGAGAGTACCAAGTCCACTTATATAGTGCTTCATTTGCTTCTTAGCTCTCTGATGTCTCCTATAACATTCGGAGCCATTGTTGAGTGCAAATATTAGCATGCGTCCCAAGCAAGGGATAAATTCTGTGTGCTGCATTCAGTCATATCCTCCAAGGGTTAAAGGTCACCAGACAGCATCCATCTTGAACAAGTTGCCTTTTATATATAGATTCTCTATTTGAAGACATTTTCATGCAAATTTTAGAAGTAACAAATGATACATGAAAAGCAAATAAAGAATTAATTTATTACTGGCAAAAGATACAGGCTAATGCAGTGTGTCAGTTCTAAATGCCATTGTGTGAATTCATGTCCAGGATTTATCCCTCGTGCAGCAAGTTCCTGCCCTTGCCGCCTGCATCTTAAGTTTGCAGCCCTTCCAAAGAAATCAAAGGAAAATTGAGCACCCCTCCCCAACGCCACAGGAGGGGAAGTTTGTCCTCTTCCCATCATAGCAGCTGAATCAGGAGTGAAACAATCCTGGAAATGGGAAGTTCCAGATACTGTACCTCTTGTTTGGGAAAATGTACAGGGAAAATTAAATTAAAGTGCGTGAGAGAAGAGCAGAATATAAATATGGCTCTGAATGGGTAGCCGCTGATCACTTGACACCTTGGTTTTAAACTTGCTGCCTGGGAGTGACACTGGCGTTGCAGATAGCGCGCTCGTACAGAAACCACCCCATTTCCCTTTTGTTTCAATAACAGGCGGCTGATCTGCAACTTTACACCCAGGCAGCAAGCTGAAAGTCTACCCCCCTCATTATGACTATTATTTCACACTATCCTCTTGTTACACACGTGGCCTCTGCATCCCAAATACCTGTCTTCTCCTTGGGATCAGGAGCAGCTGTTGTATAGAATTTACAGCACAGGAACAGGCCATTCGTCCCAACTGGTCCATGTTGGTGCTTTTGCTCCACATGAGTCTCCTCCCACCTTACCCCATCTCACCTTATCAACATATCTGAATGTGAATGTTGAAAGAACTAACTTGAATTTATACAGCGCCTTTCACAAACTCAGGACGTCCCAAAGAGCTTTATAGCTAATGAAGTACTTTTTGAAGTGTATTTACTGTTGTAATGTGGGAAACACGGCAGCTAATTTGTACACGGCAAGCTCCCACAAACAGCAATGAACAGATAATCTGTTTTTTTTTATTAAAGTGATACTGGTTGAGGGTTAACTATGTGCCAGGTTAAGTGCTTTATTGGGCCAGTAATTCCGGTCCCAACGCGTGAGTACGGACGGTGTACTCATGCGTGGGCCCGTTGGAAGTGCCGGATTCCAGCATGCACAGCGCATGCGCGGGAAACCAGCATTTCCTCTCCATCGAACTAAGGGGTTACGAGGTCCAACGCGTGCGCGCAGGACTCTGCGCGCACGCGTTGAACTTCCTTCGTTTTGACAGGTTTGCGCGTGTGCAAGGGCCTGAACTTTTTGGAAATGAGAAAAGGAGGCGTAAGGAGTGGATTCTTCAAGGTAAGTGGTCTATTATTTAAAATTATTACATTTTTTCCACAGCTTCATTGTTTTTAAGGACTTTACAGTAAGGTAAGTTTATTTTTAGACCCGAATTCGTAAAAAAAAAAAAATTCAAAAATTTTATTAATTGTTTTAAATAGTTTTTTAAAGTTATTTATAGCTTATTTAATTATTGGGATGTTTTTTTAAATTTTAATTAAAGTTAAACTAGTCTTTTGGGCGCCCGTACTTTTCATGAGTTTGACAGTCTTTACTATCAAACTCATGAATGAGTTTCCCCTCCCCTGATTGGCTGCAGAGTGCTCACCTGATCCCAGCCGGCACATCGCACTAACTACGCCGCTGGATCAGGTAAGCACATCGCGCCGACATCTGAACCGGGCCAGTGACAGGAAATGCAAGCAGGCCCGGGCTTCAGATGTCAGCGCGCAGGGTGAGTGCAGATCGGGGGCTTGCACGCGCGGCAAGCACGCGATCCTAATTTCTAGCCCATTGAGTAAAACAAAATTGCTGCAAACATACTACTGTAATATAAATTTTCTACTAATGGGTATCACATCCCAAAGTACTGGATTTTAAAATGGCTGGAATTTCGGACGGTAAATAAGCCACAGCAAAGAAAGAAGAAAGAAAGAATTGCATTTATATAGCGCCTTTCATGACCACCGGACGTCTCAACACTCTTTACAGCCAATGAAGTACTTTTGAAGTGGAGTCACTGTTGTAATGTAGGAAACGTGGCAGCCAATTTGCGCACAGCAAGGTCCCACAAACAGCAATGTGATAATGAGCAAATAGTCTGTTCTTTTTTTTTGTGATGCTGATTGAGGGATAAATATTGGCCAGGACACCAGGGATAACTCCCCCTGCTCTTCTTCGAAATAGTGCCATGGAATCTTTTACGTCCACCTGCCATATTTATTCCAATGTTGGGAGGACTCGTAAAAATCAACATTTCATTGTGCAGTACACACGTCTGCTGCATATATGACAAATAAAATTGAATTGAATTGAGAGCAGACGGGGCCTCGGTTTAACGTCTCATCCGAAAGACGGCACCTCTGACAGTGCAGCACTCCCTCAGCACTGCACTGAAGTGTCAGCCTAGCTTTAATTTGCTCAAGTTCCTGGAGTGGGACTTGAACCCACAACCTTCTGACTCAGAGGCGAGTGTGCTACCAACTGAGCCACAGCTGACAATAATAATAAATAAAGCAAACAATAATAAATATGTTTAAAAATTCATTAGCAGCATCAAGCTTATATTACTAAGTTGAAATGTGGGTCTTATACATGGAGGAAAACTATAGCTTCTTTAATATTGATCTTGGGCCACTGGCTTGTGCAGCCCTGATCTCCCACAGACGATGGTCGGATGAGCAGGAAAATTGGTAAATTTTGTTAGGCACTAAAGCCAAGAAAAATAATGGCCTGTCACTGGCCTAACTGGCCAGGAAAAGCACTACACCAGCAGCAGCCTGATCTTTGCGGACCTGCCTGTCTCATGATGATGCTATGACTTAATGGACTAACACCATGAGACGATTACATTGTGCTTGAGCAGTGGCAAATTTGTCAGCACCAACCTTTGCTTCATATCCTTCCAAAGGAAATTTTCTACTTTTCATGTAAATTTGAAAGAGCAGTGCTCTCCAGTGACGTGGCCTGTGAGTATCAGAGGACCTTATTAATGGCTGCGTTTATTTGCAACAAGTGCGCTGGACAGATTTCTGATTGGTCCCCTTGGAGGATAAGACACACCCAACAGTTTGTCTGGAATGTATAATTTGATCCTGTCATTGTCATGCAAGCTACAGAATTCAGACAAGGCACACTACTGCTTTCAGAGAATAGAGAGCGCTCACACTGCCGAGTTAGGAGTGCGGACAGCGCTCACACTACTGCTCTCAGAGAACAGACAGCACTTACACTCCCGGGTTAGGAGCACACACAGCGCTCACACTAACGAGTTCAGAGAACACACAGCGCTCACACTGCCGCGTTCAGAGAACACACAGCGCTCACACTGACGAGTTCAGAGAACGCACAGCGCTCACACTGCCGAGTTCAGAGAACACACAGCGCTCACACTGCCGAGTTCAGAGAACGCACAGCGCTCACACTGATGAGTTCAGAGAACGCACAGCGCTCACACTGCCGAGTTCAGAGAACGCACAGCGCTCACACTGCCGAGTTCAGAGAACGCACAGCGCTCACACTGATGAGTTCAGAGAACGCACAGCGCTCACACTGCCAAGTTCAGAGAACGCACAGCGCTCACACTGCCAAGTTCAGAGAACGCACAGCACTGACACTCTAGACTTCAGCTAGGAAGAGGTGAGGCTATGGAAGGATTTCAACATGAGGCTGAGAATTTTAAAATCAAGGTGTTAGTGGATCATGAGCCAATGTAGGTCACCGAGCATAGAGGTGATGGGTGACCAGAATTGCAGCAGAGTTTTGGATGACCTCAAGTTCATTGAGGGTAGAAGATGGGAGGCTGGCCAGGAGAACATTGGAATAGTCGAGTGGCAGATAACACATAAATGTAATGCAGCCACATTGGTAGGACCAACACAGAACATGCTCTCATTTTTAAAAATGTATTTATTCATTCTCAGGATGCTGGCACAGCCAGCGTTTATTGCCCATCCCTAACTTCCCTCGAGAAGGTGGTGGTGAGCTGCCTTCTTGAACCGCTGCAGTCCGTGTGGTGATAGTACTCGCACAGTGCTGTTAGGGAGGGAGTTCCAGGATTTTGACCCAGCGACGATGAAGGAACGGCGATATATGCCCAGGTTAGGATGATGTGTGACTTGGAGGTGATGATGTTCCCATGCGTCTGCTGCCCTTGTCCTTCAAGGTGGTAGAGGTCGCGGGTTTGGGAGGAGCTGTCGAAGAAGCCTTGGCGAGTTTCTGCAGTGCATCTTGTAGATGGTACACACTGCAGCCACGGTACGCCAGTGGTGGAGAGAGTGAATGTTTAAGGTGGTGGATGGGGTGCCAATCAAGCGGGCTGCTTTGTCCTGTATGGTGTCGAGCTTCTTGAGTGTTGTTAGAGCTGCACCCATCCAGGCAAGTGGAGAGTATTCCATCATACTCCAGACTTGAGCCTTGTATATGGTGGAAAGGCTTTGGGGAGTCAGGAGGTGAGTCACTCACTGTAGAATACCCAGCCTCTGACTTGCTCTTGTAGCCCCAGTATTTAGGTGGATGGTCCAGTTAAGTTTCTAGTCAATGATGACCCTCAGAATGTTGACGGTGGGGGTATTCGACGATGGTAATGCCATTGAATGTCATGGGGAGGTGCTTAGACTCTCTTGTTGGAAATGGTCCTTGCTTGGCACTTGTGTGGCACAAATGTCACTTGCCACTTATCAGCCCAAGCTTGGATGTTGTCCAGGCATTGCTGCATGCGGACACAGACTACTTCATTATCTGAGGAATTGAGAATGGCACTGAACACTGTGCAACCATCATCAAACATCCCTATTTCTGATCTTATGTTGGAGGGAAGGTCATTGATGAAGCAGCTGAAGATGGTTGGGCCTAGGACACTCCCTGAGGAACTCCTGCAGTGATGTCCTGGGGCTGAGAGGATTGGCCTCCAACAACCACAACCATCTTCCTTTGTGCTAGATATGACTCCAGCCGGTGGAGAGTTTTCCTCGATTCCCATTGACTTCAGTTTTACTAGAAACATAGAAGATAGGAGCAGGAGTAGGCCCCTTGAACCTGTTCCGCCATTTAATGATATCATGGCTGATCATCCAAATTCAGTACCCTGTCCCTGCTTTCTCCCCATATCCCTTGATCCCTTTAGCCTTAAGAAATATATCTAACTCCTTCTTGAATATATTTAATGTATTGGCCTCAACTGTCTTCTGTGGTAGAGAATTCCACAGGCTCACCACCCTCTGGGTGAAGAAATTCATGCCACACTCAGTCAAAATGCTGCCGTGATGTCAAGGGCAGTCACTCTCACCTCACCTCTGGAATTCAACTCTTTTGTCTATGTTTGGACCAAGGCTGTAATGGGGTCTGGAGCTGAGCAGTCCTAGCGGAACCCAAACTGAGCATCAGTGAGCAGGTTAGTGGTGAGTAAGTGCCACTTAATAGCACTGTCGATGACACCTTCCATCATTTTGCTGATGATTGAGAGTAGACTGATGGGGTGGTAATTGGCTGGTTTGGATTTGTCCTTTTTGTGGACAGGACATACCTGGGCAATTTTCCACTTTGTCGGGAAGACGCCAGTCACTGTAATGGAACAGCTTGGCTAGAAGTGCGGCTAGTTCTGGAGTACAGGTCTTCAGCACTACAGCCGGTATGTTGTCGGGGTTCATAGCCTTTGCTGCATCCGGTGGGCTCAGCCGTTTCTTGATATCACGTGGAGTGAATCGAATTGGCTGCGACTGGCATCTGTGATGGTGGGGACCTCAGATGGAGGCTGAGATGAATCATCCATTCGGCACTTCTGGCTGAAGGTGGTTGCAAATGCTTCAGCCTTGTCTTTTGCACTTACGTGCTGGGCTCCGCCATTGTTGAGGATGGGAATGTTCATGGAGCCTCCTCCTCCAGTTAGTTGTTTAATTGTCCACCTGCATTCACCACTGGATGTGGCAGGACTGCAGCTCTTTGATGTGATCTGTTGGTTGTGGGATTGCTTCGCTCTGTCTATAGTATGCTGCTTCTGCTGTTTAGTCACAAGTCAGTCAGTCCAGATGGGATGCATCTTAGGTTGCTGAGGGAAGCTAGGATGGAGATAGCTTAAGCTCTGGCCACAATCTTTAATCCTCCTTGAATATTGGAGTGGTGCCAGAGGACTGGCGGATGGAAAGTGTTATTATTTAAAAAAGGAGAGAGTGATAAACCTGGCAATAACAGGCCAATCACTCTAGCGTCAGTGGTGGGAAAACTGCTAGAGTCCATTGTCAAGGACAATGTTAATTCTCACTTGGAGAAACCTCCGTTGATAAAGGGCAGCCAAACGTATTTGTTAAAGGCAAATCATGTTTGACTAACCTGATTAAGTTATTTGATGATGAAGTAATAGAGAGGGTTGATGAAGATAGTGCAATAAATGGATATATGGACATTCAAAAGACATTTGATAAAGATCACTTTGGATAATAGAGCTCCTCCCAGAGTCGCAATGCGGATTCTGCCCACTAAGGGGCACAATGGACATGATCTTCACCGCGCGTCAACTACAAGAGAAATGCAGGGAACAGCACCAACATGGCCTTCTTTGACCTCACAAAAGCCTTCAACACCGTCAACCGGATTATGGAGTGTCCTCCTCAAATTCGGTTGCCCTCAAAGGTTTGTCACTGTCCTCCGCCTGCTTCACAACGACATGCAAGCCGTGATCCTGACCAACGGATCCACCACAGACCCAATTCACGTACGGACCGGGGTCAAGCAAGGCTGTGTCATCGCACCAACGCTCTTCTCGATCTTCCTGGCTGCAATGTTCCATCTCACCCTCAGTAAGCTCCCCGCTGGAGTGGAGCTAATCTACAGAACAAACAGGAAACTGTTCAACCTCTATCGCCTCCAGTCCAGATCCAAGGCCGTCCCATCCTCTGTCATCGAATTACAGTATGCAGACAACGCTTGCGTCTGCGCACACTCTGAGGTCGAACTCCAAACCATCGTCAACACCTTCACCAAAGCGTACGAGAGCATGTGCCTTACACTAAACATCCGTAAGACAAAGGTCCTCTACCAACCTGCCCCCGCCACACAGTACTGCTCCCCGATTATCAAAATCCATGACGAGGCCTTGGACTACGTGGACCACTTTCCATACCTCGGGAGCCTACTGTCAACAAGGGCAGACGTCGATGACGAAGTCCAACACCGCCTTCCGTGTGCCAGTGCAGCCTTCGGTCGCCTGAGGAAGAGAGTGTTTGAAGACCAGGACCTCAAACCCAGCACCAAGCTCATGGTCTACAGAGCAGTAGTGATACCCACCCTCCTGTATGCCTCAGAGACATGGACCATGTACAGCAGGCACCTCAAAGCACTGGAGAGGTATCACCAACGCTGCCTCCGCAAGATCCTGCAAATCCTTTGGCAGGATAGGCGCACCAACGTCAGTGTTCTTGCTCAGGCCAACATCCCCAGCATCGAAGCTTTGACCACGCTCGATCAGCTCCGATGGACGGGCCACATCGTCCGCATGCCTGATACGAGACTCCCAAAACAAGCGCTCTACTCTGGGCTCCGACACGGCAAGAGAGCCCCAGGTGGGCAGCGGATACGCTTCAAGGACACCCTCAAAGCCTCCTTGAAAAAGTGTAACATCCCCACCGACACCTGGGAATCCCTGGCCCAAGACCGCACAAAGTGGAGGAGAAGCATCCGGGAAGGCACCAAACACCTCGAGTCTCTTCACCGGGAGCAAGCAGAAGCCAAGCGCAAACAACGGAAGGAGCGCACGTCAACCCAAGCACCCCACCCACCCGCCCTTTCAACCACCATCTGCCCCACCTGTGACAGAGACTGTAGGTCCCGCATTGGACTAATCAGTCACCTGAGAACTCATTTTAGTGTGGAAGCAAGTCATCCTCGGTCCCGAGGGACTGCATAAGAAGAATATCAGGCCAATCACTCTAACGTCAGCGGTGGGAAAACTGCTAGAGTCCATTGTCAAGGACAATGTTAATTCTCACTTGGAGAAACCTCCGTTAATAAAGGGCAGCCAAGCGTATTTGTTAAAGGCAAATCATGTTTGACTAACCTGATTAAGTTATTTGATGATGAAGTAATAGAGAGGGTTGATGAAGATAGTGCAGTAAAGTCCAAAGATGTGCGTGTTAGGTTGATTGGCCATGACAAAAATTGGCCCTTAGTGTTAGGGGGGGATTAAATACGTGGGGTTACGGGGATAGGGCTTGTGTGGGATGGCTGTCGGTGTAGGGACCGGGTGCTAGGGTTTGGATGATCAGCCATGATCTCGTTGAATAGCGGAGCAGGCTCGAAGGGCCGAATGGCCTACTCCTGCTCCTATGTTTCTATGTTTCTAATGTATACATGGACGTTCAAAAGACATTTGTTAAAGATCACTTCGGAAAATAGAAGCACATGCCATTAAAGGGACAGTGGTAACCTGGATATGAAATTGGCTAAGGGATAGGAGGCAGAGAGTAGTGGTGAACGGCTGTTGTTCTGATTGGAGAGAAGGATGCAGTGGGTTCCCCCGGGGTTGATATTAGGATCATTGCTTTTCTTGTTATATATAAGTGACCTGGATTTGGGTATAGGGAGTACAATTTTGAAGTTTGTGGATGATACAAAACTTGCCAACATATTAAATAGTGAACAGGATAGTAGCAGACTTCAGGAGGATGTAGACAGACTGGTGAAATGGGCAGACACATGGCAGATGCAATTTAATGTGGATAAGTGTGATGTGATGCACTTTGGGAGAAACAGCAGAGAAAGTATAATCTAAATGGTACTATTTTGAATGGGGTGCAAGAACAGAGGGATCTGGGGGTGCATATTCACAAATCCTTGAACGTGACAAGGCAAGTTGATAAGGCAGTTAATAAAGCGAATGGGATACTTGGCTTTGTAAATAGGGGCATCGAATACAAAAACAAGGAAGCCATGCTAAACCTTTACAAATCTCTGGTTAGTCCTCAGCTGGAATATTGTGTCCAATTCTGGGCACCACACTTTAGGAAGGATGTCAAGGCCCTGGAGAGGGTACATTGAAGGTTTACCAGGATAATACCAGGGTTGAGGGAATTCAGTTAGGCGGAGCTGGGATTGTTCTCCTGAGAGCAGAGAAGGTTAAAGGGAGACCTAATAGAGATATTCAAAACTATGAGGGGTTTGATAGAGCAAGTAGGGAGAAACTGTTTCCTCTGGCACGTGGATTGGCAACCAGAGGTCATAGATTTAATATAATTGATAAAAGAACTAACATAGAAGATAGGAGCAGGAGTAGGCCATTCGGCCCCTCGAGCCTACTCCGCCATTCAATGAAATCATGGCTGATCATCCAAACTCAGTACCCTGTCCCTGCCTTCTCCCCATATCCCTTGATCCCTTTAGCCTTAAGAAATATATCCAACTCCTTCTTGAATATATTTAATGAATTGGCCTCAACTGCCTTCTGTGGTAGAGAATTCCACAGGTTCACCACTCTCTGGGTGAAGAAATTCCTCCTCATCTCTGTCCTAAATGGCCTACCTCTTATCCTTAGACTGTAACCCCTGGTTCTGGACTCCCCCGCCATCGGGAACATCCTTCCTGCATCTAGTCTGTCTAGTCCTGTTAGAATTTTATAAGTTTCAATGAGATCCCCTCTCATTCTTCTAAACTCCAGCGAGTATAAGCCCAATCGACCCAATCTCTCC
Source organism: Somniosus microcephalus (assembly GCF_052327205.1). NCBI lineage: Eukaryota > Metazoa > Chordata > Chondrichthyes > Squaliformes > Somniosidae > Somniosus > Somniosus microcephalus. Next base: position 212,562,828 of record NC_140995.1, on the reverse strand, counting down.
TCATACGTCATTCCTGCCATCCCAGGTATCAGTCTGGTGAATCTTTGCTGCACTCCCTCCATGGCAAGAACATCCTTCCTCAGATAAGGCGACCAAAACTGCACACAATACTCAAGGTGTGGTCTCACCAAGGCCCTGTACAACTGCAGCAAGACATCCTTGCTCCTGTACTCGAACCCTCTCGCTACAAAGGCCAACATACCATTTGCCTTCTTAACCGCCTGCTACACCTGCAACTAGAGGGGGAAATGAGAAATTTCTTCACACAGAGTGTTGTTAAAATCTGTAACACACTACACAGGGCGGTGGAATCAGATCCCACAGGAGCTTTCCAAAGGAAATTGGACATGCACTTGAACAGAACAAATTTGCAGGGTTATGGGAAACACTAGGGTATGGGACTAAATTGGATATCTCTTTCAAAGAGTCGGCACAGGTGTGATGGGCCGAACGGCCTCCTTCTGTGCTGTAAGATTCTATGATTTAGCATACATGTAGCCCTGTGTTGTAGGTTCACAGGTTGGCACCTCATTTTCTGGTACGCCTGGTGCTGCTCCTGGCATGCCCTCCTATACTCCTCATTAAATCAGGATTGGTCGCCTGGCTTGATGTAATGGTAGTGAGGGATATGCTGGGCCATGAGGTTACAGATTGTGGCACGGTGGCATAGTGGTTAGCACTGTTGCCTCACAGCGCCAGAGACCCGGGTTCGAATCCGGCCTCGGGCGACTGTCTGTGTGGAGTTTGCACATTCTCCCCGTGTTTGCGTGGGTTTCCTCCGGGTGCTCCGGTTTCCTCCCACAGTCCAAAGATGTGCGGGTTAGGTTGATTGGCTATCATAAATTGACCCTTAGTGTTAGGGGGATTAAATACGTGGGGTTACGGGGATAGGGTGGGATATGTGTTGGTGTAGGGGTTACGGGGATAGGGTGGGATATGTGTCGGTGCAGGCTCGATGGGCCGAAATGGCCTCTATCTGCACTGTGGCGTTTCTGTGATTCTGTGAATACAATTCTGCTGCAGCCGATGGCCCACAGCACCTCATGGATGCCCAGATTTGAGCTGCTAGCTGAATCTGGCCCATTTAACACGGTGGGAGTGTCCCACAAATAGATGGAGGGTGCCCTCAGTATGATTATACATGACGCTGGTTAGACCACATAGAATGATACAGCACAAAGGAGGCCATTCAGCCCATCGTGTCTGTGCCAGCTCTTTGCAAGAGCTATCCAATTAGTCCCACTCCCCTGCTCTTTCCCCATAGTAGCCCAGCAAATGTTTCCCTTCAAGTATTCATTCAATCCCCTTTTCAAAGTTATAATTGAATTTGCTTCCACCACACCCTTTCAGGCAGTCCATTCCAGATCATAACAACTTGCTGGGTGACATTTTTTTTCCTCACATCACCTCTGGTTCTTTTGCCAATTACCTTAACTCTGTGTCCTCTGGTTACCGACCCTTCTGCCACGGGAAACAGTTTCTCCTTATTTACTCTTATCAAAACGCTTCAAGATTTTGCACACCTCTATCAATTCTTCCCTTAACCTTCTCTGCTCTAAAGAGAACTACCCCAGTTTTTCTAGTCTCTCCACATAACTGAAGTCTTTCATCCCTGGTACCATTCTAGTAAATTTCCTCTGCACCCTCTCGAATGCCTTGACTAATGCCTTCTATAGTGCGGTGCCCAGAATTGGCCACAATACTCCAGCTGAGCCCTAACCAGTGTTTTATAAAGGTTTAGCATAACTTCCTTGGTTTTGTACTCTATGCCTCTACTTATAAAGCGAAGGATCCTGTAAGCCTTTTTAACAGCCTTCTCCACGTGTCCTGTCACCCTCAAAGACTTGTGTACGTAAACCCCCAGGTCTCTCTGTTCTTGCACCCTCTTTAAAACTGTACCATTTAGTTTATATTGCCTCTCCTCATTCGCCCTACCAAAACGAATCACTTCTCATTTCTCTGCGTTATATTTCATCTGCTATGAGTCTACCCATTTCACCAGCCTGCCTATGTCCTCCTGTAGCCTGTCACTGTTTATTACATTTCTGGGTTTCATGTCATCAGTAAACTTTGAACTTATGCCTTTTACACCCAGGTCCGGGTCATTAATATATATCAGAAAGAGAAGTGGTCCCAACACCGACCCCTGGGGGACACCACTGCACACTCCCTACTAGGCTGAAAAAAAACAACTGGTCTCTGCTTTCTGTCTTAGCCAATTTTGTATCCATGTAGCTCTTTAATCCCGTGGGCTTTAATTTTGCTAACAAGTCTATCATGTGGTATTTTATCAAACGCCTTTTGAAAGTCTATATACATATCAACCGTGCTACCCTCATCAACCCTCTCCGTTACTTCATCAAAGAACTCGATCAAGTTAGTCAAACAAGATATGCCTTTCACACATCCGTGCTGACTTTCAATTATTAGCTCATACTTTTCCAAATGCCAATTTATTTTGTCCCAAATTACTGGCTCTAAAATTTAGTTTCCCCACCACGACGTTAGACTGACTGGTCTATAATTACTGGATTTATCCCTCTCCCTTTTAAAAAAATAGTGAATGATTATTTCCACTGGTTCACGCCACAAGCAACAGAGAAGTGGCCTAGTGCACTGGACACAGCAAATATCCCAGGTAAGGTGCGGAAGACCCATGCACCAGAGCTTGTCGCTCCCCAAGCTAAGCTGCACCACTGCAGCCATGACAATGGCATCTACCTCTTAATGTGAAGGGTCAACTAGAAAAACAAGATAACTCTTAACGCGGCCACGTACAGCCTGCCCTATCGACGTCCTCCCAATCAGCAGTCGAGTGATGTAACATAAAATGCTGGAACCGCTCAGCCGGTCGGGCAGCATCTGTGGAGAAAGAAGCAGAGTTAATGTTTCAGTTCGGTGACCATTCGTCAGAACTGGAAACGTTAACACTGTTTCTCTTTCCGCAAATGCTGCCTGATTTGTTGAGTGCTTCCAGCATTTTATGCCAGATGTACAGTATTTTGTTTTTGAATCGGTAGCGTGATGGTAGGAATCAGGCAACACTTGCACACCACTGAGCTCTTCATCAGTGCTAAGTTCGAGTTGACTTGTGGGCCCCTACAAAAATGTGACCCCATGAACGGGGCAATACAAGATCATGCGGGGTGCTGTAGCCGTTTCCCTGAGGCTGAATTTGACAAATCCACAGCAGTGACTGTTTTACATAATTTGAGCAGCAAGGTTGGTTTAGTGAGGCACAACGAGAAGGGTGAAGAAAGAAAAAGACACTTGCATTTACACAGCGCTTTTCACAACCCCCGAACTTTTCCCAAAGCTCTTTACAGCCAATGAAGTACTTTTGAAGTGTAGTCACTGTTGTAATGTAGGAAACACGGCAGCCAATTTGCGCTCAGCAAGCTCCCACAAACAGCAATGTGATAATGACCAGATAATCTGTTTTAGTGATGTTGATTGAGAGATAAATATTGGCCAGGACACCAGGGATAACTCCCCTGCTCCTTCTTCAAAATAGTGCCGTGGGATCTTGTACGTCCACCTGAGAGAGCAGACGGGGCCTCGGTTTAATGTCTCATCCGAAAGACGCCACCTCCAACAGTGCAGCACTCCCTCAGTACTGCACTGGAGTGTCGGCCAATGATGTCACTTGCCGCACACAAGAAATCAACTCATTGCCATTCATGGTCAAGAGCATGATCCAGGTCTATGGGGGAGAACGTGGTGTAGGTGTGAAGGGTGTGGGGGATGAACATGATCCAGGTCTTGGTGGGGGGGGGGGGCATGGGGGAGAAGAGGAGAAGGAGATCGTTGTGCAGGTGTAAATGGGGAGGGGGAAAGAAGGTGATCGAGGACAAGCAGAAGGGAGGAGAATGTGATCCATCTTCCCATCCCGATCACGTTCTCCATCTCATCCCACCCCCCCCCCCACCCCTTTAGACCAGGATCACGTTCTTCCATCCCCCCAACCCACTGTTCTCTTTGCTATCCTCTCCCCTCTCCGATCTCCTCTCCCCTCCGATCTCCTCTCTCCCCCCGATCTCCTCTCTTCCCCCCCCCGATCTCCTCTCTCCCCCCCCGATCTCCTCTCTCCCCCTCCGATCTCCTCTCGCCCCCCTCCGATCTCCTCTCTCCCCCCCTCCGATCTCCTCTCTCCCCCTCCGATCTCCTCTCGCCCCCCTCCGATCTCCTCTCTCCCCCCCTCCGATCTCCTCTCTCTCCCCTCCGATCTCCTCTCTCCCCCTCCGATCTCCTCTCGCCCCCCTCCGATCTCCTCTCTCCCCCCCTCCGATCTCCTCTCTCCCCCCCTCCGATCTCCTCTCCCTCCCTCCGATCTCCTCTCGCCCCCTCCGATCTCCTCTCGCGCCCCTCCGATCTCCTCTCTTCCCCCCTCCAATCTTCTCTCTTCCCCCCTCCGATCTCCTGACCTTCTCCAGGCCACCAGCAGGCTGATAGAAAACAGCTGGCAACAGAGAGGAAACATGCTTCAGGCCATAGGCTTTGGCTAGTCACATGCGCGGCCGCGACATTGGGTGCGCATGCGTGGCTCCAGTGGAAGGGGTGCGGATGGTGTTTAGGCTTGACCCCCAGACGTTGTGCCAGCAGTCACAGCACTCATTAAAGGCAGTTAATTGTGCTTGCAGAGCAAAGCTCAGATAAGACATAGGCAGCAAACACTTTTCACATTTCTGCATGTTTTTACAACTAGTTCTGATTCATTTTCTGAAAAAGAAATCTTGCCATTCTTTAAAGAAAGACTTGCATTTATATTGTGCCTCAGGACATCCCAAAGCACTTTACAGCCAATGAAGTACTTTTGTTGTAGTCATTATTGTAATGTAGGATTTATAGACACTACAGAGTAAGGATTGCTCTAGTCACACTGTAACTGTGTTTGCGAAGATTGCTCCTTCAGGAACACCTCACAGAATCTTTTAAAATGTGTCTACCAGCTCACTCGAAATGTTGAACACATTGACGATGTCATGGCACAAGAGGAACTCTAACTCTTATATTCTCTTACACAAATTTTGGTGGAAACCTCGAGGTTTGCTGTACGGAATCGTGAGGGACAACATCCAACGATCAATAAAATAAATCTTCCATTGCCAAGTGTCTTCCTCATTTCATGGAATTTTTATTATTTCTTGTTAGCTGCATAATTGCCCTGTTATCAGATGCGAATCTACAAGCTGCCTTCCGAGCCCCGTTTCTGTAATTATTAGCTAGTCTACTTCTAACCCTATTAGTGTAAGTGTGTCTCTGGAGACGTCACGCTGAGTGTACAGACCAAGCAGGCCTGTGTGTCTGAGGCCTCTGAGGCCTGATCAGATAAAGGCACCTCTCCCAAAGGGCTGGAAAGACAACAAAGCAGCATGCAGCATAGGCATCTGTGTGTGAATTTTCTCAGTGTGGCTACAGTCCATCACAGTCACATTGCCATTGTCCTGCACAGTTTCTCATTCCACTTTTCAATATTAGCACCAGAAGTGACTTTTGGATGCATGGGAACCGAGCAGACAAAAAGAGCGGATGAGTCACTGTGTATAGTAGAAAATATAGCAGCTAAAACAACGGAACCTTTGAAGCCGAGCGACTATGAGCTGGAATAGCCCTCTGATCCATAAGTGAGAAAAGCAATGACTAACTAACAGAAGAGTGTATCTTAAGCAAAGTAGATTGTTGTGAAAGGACAGACCATTCTAATGGCTCCTGACCTTCTGCAGCCTTAGCTCATTGGGAAAGTCCTTTGAAGTTTACTGGAGCACTGCATTTGCTTTAATGGTGTATTTCAGTTCTCTATAGTAATGTGCGTCAATCTCTCAGAAACGTCACCAAAGGACAATGTTTGAGTTTGTGTGTGAGAGTGAGAGAAAGCCAATTTGGGGTATTGGGAATCGGAATCATGGCTGCAAGTATTAGAGAGAGAAAAATATCGAAATCTAAAATAAAAGCAGAAACTGTTGGCAATACAAACCAAGCCTATCAGCATCTGTAAAAATAGAGGAGACAGGTTAACATTTCAGGTAGAGCCGCTTTGCCAGTTGTAATAAAGGGGGAAGATTTTTTCTTAGCGCCACATGTACTGAAATGGTGAACACATCCTTTACAAACTGGTCTATGATTTTGTTATACTTGGGCCCAAAGGATCTCTTCATTTTTTTTTTCAGATGGTGACAAACCTGCATTTTCTGTTTTAAAGAACTTGATAGGCAAGAATGTTTGTGTACACTTAATTGCTAAGGTGCATCACAGAACATGTCACAACTTTACTTTTTAAAGGTTGCTTTTGCTATAGCTCGCTGGTGATTAGGAGCGAATGTAGATACTGTAAGACATAGACATGTCAGGGTGAATGGCTGCATTACATTTTACCCTTTTCTATCACCTCTGGAGAGCTCAAACCGCCAACAGTAGGAAGGGAAACAATTTAAGAGCTAGGACAAGTTCTAATATTGAATATGTGGTGGGGGTGGAAGAAGCTTCAGCAGGGCACAGAATCACTGTCCTCACCAGATCATGTTTTTGACATAAGCCAGAATGAGCCATGGAAGATTACGGCAAAATTGGATGAGACTTTGGTGACAGCTGCACAAGCTTAGATGGGTGTGCTGGCAGGTGTTAACAACAGCAAAGTGTGAAATAGAATTAACCTAATGTTGTCAATATTAATATAGTAGATACAGCAGAACTATCAGTAGAAACACCCATGTGTAAGCATTTTCACAGCAGTAAAGTAAATATCCAAATGTTTCTGTATGCCATATGCTATCAATATTTTCAATATCTATGGTGTATAGTGAAATAGTAGTTATGCACATACTTGCTTCTTTGTTGACTTTTCCCCCCAATTTTCTCCCCTTCCTGAAACCAAGCAGAGGTTCTCAGTCTAATTTCACAGTTCAGGCAAGCCTCAGTAGCTATCCCAACAGCCAGTGAGTGTCGGCACATTGCTTCTTATCCACAAGTGGGCTCACAGTCGAGCCTGCTCCTGCCCTCACTTTCCAGCATGCGTCACTGGATAGTGATCGTCAGCCAGACCCTGCCAGATTCGTCCCTTACCTAGCTGGAGTACACTGCAACTAATTTGCTTTGTCCCCACTGTTCCCCTAGCTAACATCAGCCAGTGCAGCACGGACCAAACCTAGGACATGCCCGGCCTGTCTGGCTTTGCCAGCAGCTGCATTTTACAATTTAGCTTTGTATTTTTGTTTTGTTTTGTTTTCTTCTCCATCCTAAATGACCTGCCTTGCTAGGATATGGTTTCAAGAGTGCCGGCAGCCTTCTGGTACCTTGCCCATGTAGCCATTCTCCGTGTGTGAGCATCAACAGGAGTATTCGATCATTGGGGGAGGTGGAGGGGGGGGGATGGTGGGCGGGGATGGACACAAGCCCAATCCTCTCCTCACTTGCACTGGAGAGCAGCTAGGAATGGAAATCCTCCTGATAAAAAAGCAACACAGTCATGTACAGTTCATTAAGAAAAGAACTATTTTGAAGCACCTGCTACAATTATAGTTTAAAACACCAATGTGTTCTCTTATGCCATTAAGCAATTCTTTTTTAATTTGAAAATACTTTTCCTTCACTAAATATTTTACAAAGTGTCTTTTTATAACAAGCATGATCTTCATTACCTATTTATCCTGAGAAGTGAAGGATAAGACTGTTTTCTCATTATTATGTGATTGCTGTAATCTAGGACATTGAGAACTGATTTTTTGGGGGGATTGAGGTGACCAATTTCTCACCTATTTTGAGGCAGTGACTTGTGCTGGGGTAGAGTATCCTGGATGCTGAGGATCCTCGGAACCAAGCTCGATCCTATCCTCAGCAGACATACACACATACACACTTTCCAGCGAGAGTCACAGAAAGTGATCAAGACTGGGAACCTTAGCTAATTTTTGTCCTGGTTAGCCCAGGGACACAGGCCAGTTATAGTGCCCTTCACGACTATCCCAACTGAAACAAGCTCACCAGTGAACCAGAACTACACCGGTATAACAGTAAAAATCATTTCTTGATTCTTTAAGTTGATATAGGAATATAATGAATAGTGTAGTAGGCGGCGAGTCCATTTCTTTTTGTTAACCTTCAATGAGAGACCTACTGTACAGAATCCAGTTCTGGGTAAGTTAAGTGAGACAAGCTATGGGGAGTGCTGGGCTTACATTTGCTGTTAGGTTAGAGCTTGATGGGTATTAGTATAGAATCACAAGCACAATGCACATGTTAAGAACACAATGGTTCCCTTGCTGACCCAGGGCAATTATTTTCACTCAGAGATTTACTGTGCCTAATTTGAAGTGTGATTATGTCTGAAGCGTCAACACCCTTTATTCCACGAATCTCCTGGTTTATTTTAAATAAAAGAACAGAATCCTTCAATCCCAGTTGATCTCAGAATCAGAACAGGTTGTGTAATAAGATGCATGATTGAGAGGTTCATTGGTATCTATCTTTCATTCCAAACATTTGGACCTGGGAATCAATACTTTTGTTCAATAAACAAACTATTTTTAGGTTGAGTTTCCTTCCACAGAGGTAAGTGTACAGGTGGAAACCTTTGCATTTGTCATTCATAAACATTCCAAGGCATTATGCCTGAAATGGTGTGGCAGAAATAGATACGCAGGTCATTTAGGACTGTGTCTATTTTTCATCAATATCAATATTGTTTGTACTCCTTTTAAGTTAAGTTGCTATTGAGCACCTCACTGTGATCCCTGGTCCATGTGGATCTCAGCTAGATTGCTTCAGTACTCCTGGTTTAAGGAGGGGAAATCAGCCAGGGTGCCTGCTCCTGATTTCTACCCAGCGAACTAGGCTGGAAATGTGTGGGGGAGACACTGAGTGAGGACAGGGTCGGGCTCAGGTGTGATTACTCTCCACCTGCAATCAAATAGCCCACCGTGTCAAGGTGCACACGGGTATTGATCACTTGGGGAAAGTATCAGTGAGCACCCATTGAACCTGACCCCAGCAAGGAGTCAGTAACCTTCAAGAGAAAAAGATGAAGAGAAATATTGGTGAGGAGTAAAACTTTTAACAAGTAGCCTCCCTCCTGGAAAAACACGTTTTTCAGAAACTGTCACTGCTCTGTGCAATACTCTTTCACAAATCCTTTTGAGTCGTTGTCACAGGACGAAACAGCTTTTTAATTTTTGCTGGGTAAACCTAAGTATAACACTCCTTTACAAAAAAGGAAGAATGCTATTCATTTGTCCAGGTAACCAGTTTCCCCCCTTAGCAATGAACAAAAAGAAGCACTAAACCGTTGCTGACTATTGCAGTAAAAAAAAATTAGAGAATTAATGGAAAAGCAATGGGTCTGAGTGCCCAGGCCTTCTGTTAGTTCACGCAAGGATAGAAGGGTGACCCATCAGATTGCAAGATAGATATGGATGAGGAACGCCATTTGCCTATCCTAACCCATCCAGCCAGAGAAAGGAAAACTGCAGTTTTCCCCAGCACAGCATTCAGCTATATTTCTTAAATAATTCCAAGGTGTTTACCTCCAGTACATCGCGCTACATTCTACATGTTAAACAATGACCCGCAGCTTTCTCTCCCGAGGGATGACCCAAGGGATCCTCCCTTTTGAGTGTCACCCACCCGAAAGTGCAGCATTCTCTCTCTCCCCATTGCTGTGACTTTGTTCTTTTATTACTGCTGTTTTCTCAAATCTTACCCAAGACTTTTTATTTACAAAACAATACATTCCAGCTCAGTGTTTGCACATTATCAGCCACCTGTTCCAGTCTGTCCCTTGGTTTCAGATTTTGGGACTTTTGTGTTTGGTGTTGCCTTTCTTTTTAAACATTGTACTGGTGCAAATTGTAGGGAAAGAACTTGTGTTTCTGTATCGCTTTATTACACCTCTCAGAAACATCACATGATGAATTACTTTGACCTGCATTCACTCTTATGTATGCAAATTATGCACAAAAAACTGGATTGAATCTTTTATTTTTATAGAAACAGGAGCCAAATTATATTTAAAATGCTTCCCTTTATATAAGGCTTTAGCACAAAGTCCAATGAATTAGCTTTTTGTTAAAAATTGCACTAAATAGATTTGTCCCCATATGATCTTGTTGTGCAGACTGGCACAGTAATAGATGTAAGCTTCCGTTTCTATTCATTTTGATTGTAAAGATACAAAATCTTAGACTAATAATAAAAAGGTGAAATTTTAGCCATTTGTGGGAGAAATCTAAGCCCCTGCGTATTATATTAGGACATTTTTAATAAGTTTCTCTTTCAAGTGTTTTTACTTTATCGGTGAGTAACTTGATTTATTTTGTCTTTGAAAACACCAGTCCCGTTCAAATGCGCCTGAACAGTTTTGTGTCACTTTTTAACCAGACCAGACGCCGACTGTGTATAGAAGTTTAGAGGGGCGGTATATGGCTTCTTTGCAGCTCGATTTTAAAGGCTTGTCTAGCCTATGTTTGGATGGTATTTTATTGCATTACTGACTGGCTGCGTGACATCCGAGAGCGTTCCATAACATTTATATAATATAAATGATCCGATCTATTTCATAATCCCGCCGCTTATAAATTGTATCGTGCCTAGTCGTAGCGGGTTTTTTTTACCCACAGTGAACCTTGCTGTTTTCTGTTCGTTTCACTAGAAATAAATTAAATATCGCTTCTGGAGTTAAAAAAAATAGCTTTTATAAGCGAGAACTATAGTACAGGGACAAGAGAGATGGCAATTTGGAGACTGTTTTCAACAGCTGATTAACCACAATCTATCATTTCGAAACGATCTGCCCACACGGTCGATGTAAAACTAAACAGTACTTGTTAATCGTTTATATATATGTATATATATACACACACAAACATAAACCACAGACAATAACTAAAAGCCAAAGTCCTTCTAGCTGTGTGGATGGATAGAGACTGGGACATTACTGGGAGATTTGTACAGAGATATTTGGTTTAACGTTTTCATTAAATGTGCGTGCTGAAACTCTCAGAACTTCACCCCCGCACTGATGTCAAGGGAAATCGTGTGTGTGTTTTTTTCTTTCAGTGGTTTGTTAAGTTTTAAGTACTCAGTAGCCGATTTAAAAAATAATAATAATAATACAGGCACTAACATTTAACGTGACGGGGAAGGTCACCGGTTACATTACTTTCCGACACGTTTAACTGAAAGTAACTTTCTCCTGTTGCTGATGTCCTTAGTGAGAGGGATGGGGGTCGAGGGGTGAGGAATGTGGCCAATATACTGGAAATTAGCCCGTTGAAACCGCTGATAGCAGAAAGAAATTTAGGATTAAAACGCTCCAAAAACGAAAATAGAAATACGAAGCCCGTTTTGGGATATGAAATGATTCCCGTTGTTATCTTTTGCCCGTGTCTCACATCCACCTGCATCATCCCAGGGTGACCCCCGCCCCCCATGGTTGATTTACCATTGCCCCCCCAATATCATTGTGAACGGGTGCCTTGTTTTTCGTTTGCCGATAACCGCCCCCGCCTCTTCTCTCTGACCCCCCGCCGTTTCTTTCAGCTCACCGAACTGTGCAGGTTGGCGAAGGAGGACGCTCTGACCGTACTCTCAGCTTTCAATATCCCCAGCACAACCGTCCACGCTCCGATCGCCGGCATTCCCAACCCTCGAGCAACCTGGGCTTTCTATCCCAAACCTCACTTGGATCATCCCAGCGCCGCCAAAGCTACATTAGCAGCCCGGGCCAAACTATAAAACCCACGGGAGCAGGAGTATGAAGGAACCGGACCGTGCCAAACCATGACTTTTTGTATACAACTATTTTTCCCCCCTCAATGTTAGAATCATAGGAATTTGCCGCGCAGGAGGCCATTCGGCCCATCGTGTCTGTGCTGGTAATTTTTTTCTGTAACATGAGCACACGGAAATAATGTCACACTGTAATAAATATGATAATTTTGTTGTGATCAAAGTAGCATGAAATATGTTGAAATTTTCAGAAACCATTATTATGGTACTGTATTTTTGTGAAATAATGGGAATCAAAACATTTATATAGATCAAATAAACACATTTTCATTCCAAAAGGGGCCGTTTGTATTTTTTTGTTCCCTCCTCCGTTTTGCGCGCAGTTATCGTGCGGATTTTGACTTTGCTGATTCGTGTGGGTGGACATTGCTACTTTCTCAGTTGATAGTATCTCTTTCAGACCGAAATCCTCCCTTGAATATAAACCCCCAAAAAACACCGCCTCTGCGCTGGCTCACCTCACGTGGAACCGATGTACACAATAACATTCAGAAGGAAAGTCTTTATGGGAATAATAATCACGGCGCATCAAATAGATCTTTTAAAGCTCTTTTTGAAAATGAAACTCTTGCGGTTGTTTTACTTATCGTTTTCTTTTCTTCAAGTGGGCATATAATCTAAAGGCACTGGGGTTAAAACTCGATGCCTGCACTTTACAGCCCTGGTTATTCGCGCTTTGTGGCTGTCGGTCCAGACCCGCGCTAGTCACTTTGCTCGCATTTTTACCAATATATTGAAATAAAACGATGCTTGCTGATCATTATTACCCGCAGCGCTATGAATCCCGAGTTAAACCAGATGATAAAGAAGTCTCACTTTTATTTCATACACCCAATCTTTTTCTCTACAATAACCAGCTTTAAGGGCATTCGGCAATTTCCACAGTGCGATTTTTTGGATGATGCCCTTCGCTTGTGAAGAAAACGCAACATAATTGCAAGCCATTGTGCTCTATAAATATATTACCTAGAACTGTATTCGCCTACCGCACCAATGCTTTGATGTTGACAGACTTAATAATTATCCAGAAAATAAATGTGTTGAAAAAGAAGTTTGGATCTGACAAATGGCGCTTTCATCATTGCTCATTGCGCCGCGGTAACCTACAATAACTATATTCATTTAGCACTTTCTGTTTTGTTGCATTGAGGTTTTTTTGGTCTGTTTATGTTGCTGAGATTTCCTTCCATCCCTGCCAGTGTTTTCACATCGGTGTCTCCGGCCGCCGTCGCTCAAGAGATTTTTAAACATTTTATAGTTGAGGGAAAAATCAGCGGCGGCATTTCGGCTCTCACCGACTCCAGAAACACACGGGAGTTGGTTTGTTTTTACTTAGAAGTTTATATCGCATAGACCAACATTCAAACAGAAACTGCCGGTAATGACAATAATCCTGTTTACATTTTCCCCACTCCCCCACCGAATGTTATTTTTCTCTTTTCTAAATTTGCGATGATGAGAAGATAATGAAAGGAGCCCCCCCTCCCCCGCTTCTAACAGTTTACAGAGCCCTCTGTGCTATGTGATTATATACAAATATATCGTGTTTCGTTCTCATTTGAGCCGAATGGTTTGTGCGATTTGATTAAACACAACGCATCTTTATTGATCTGAAAGCGCCGGTTCCGCCGCGTACAATCACTTTATTAATCGGTAATTTCCCCTTCCTGCCTCTTGACAGTGGCCATTTCTTCCCGAGCCTGACTTGTTGCAGCATGTCCCGGTCTTATTTACTTCTCTTATCGTTTTGAGTCTAATCGCATCTTCCCTAGCAGTGTTGACCCCCCCCCCAAACCCAAGCCTCTCCTAAAGAGGAAGTTCCAGATCTCCTTTGAGCCGCTCCATACCCGGGCTCCACCGGTCTTTTTGTTCCCTTTCTCTCGGTTGGTTCTGGCCGCTGGTCTGCAGGTTAAACTTTGCCGGCGTCGAGGTATCTTGTTTTAAGAAAACGAGCGATTAGTTCATTATCCCACCCACCCGACATGACCCTCAGCCTGTTCAGTGTTGACAAGTGTCCACTTGTCCAGAAATTCTTTTCACCGGGTTTTAATTTCTATTTAAATGAGTCTATTTTAAAACTCCCTCAGTTAGACAGTAGTTTAAAGTAATCCATCTGCTGCACCATCCCACGCACAGAAAACCCGTTGTCTCCCTGCTGTGTAATGTTAGACAATATTTAGAACCCAACATCCCTGAAATCAAAACAAACTTAAGAAAAATAGTCATCAACATTGATCACCATACATCGATGGTTTCCTGGATTTGCCTCTGTAGGCGGGTGTTTATATTCTCAACTCGCTGTCTATTTCCCCCCCTCCCCCCTGAATTCTCCATCTACCTGCCCTGACTTGCCCCCTGCAGGGCCGGGCTGGCTTTCAGTGGATTTTATTATATATATATAATGTGTGTTTGTCTTATGCACAGCCTCTCTGGGCGGGGACCTGGGGGAGGGGGGAGAGAGGGAGGAGGAGGAGAATCGGCTCATTGGAGCATTGCTGAGACCCGGGGCGATCAGTGCCGCACTCGCACACATACCCTCGGCAGCTACTGGAAAGTGATCTCAAGAGTCTGCGAGTCTCCGGGAGCTTCAAAAACAAAGGAGAGCGACCAAGTCACACCGTGCCGCCACCCGACAGGTGAGCCACTTCCAGCAGAGAGCGGCTACAGCCCTCTATCTATTTACTTCAGATTGGTGGGGTAGGGGAAGAAATCACTTTTTTTTCCACTTGCATGAACTTGTAAATAAACAGGCAAGCGGGACTGAGTAAACCGGGAATAGAGTGCGATTGGTAAAAGCAGCGATCGGTGCAAAAGAGTCCTTTCTCACCCCCCGACCCGCTCATCCTCTGGGCGTAGATTGTTCTGAAGTGAAGTTTGATGCAATCCTTTGACTGGCGTGGAGAACGGCTTTTGGAGGAGGGGGAGGCGCGCTCGTGTGTTTATTGTCCGGCGGCTGCAAAATTCGCTCCTCCACGGCACCAATAACAAAACCACATGTACTGTGGTTTACGTAGGCGATCGACCGAAAGTTGGGGAGTTAGAACTGTTACTTTACAAACACACACACACATATATATATATATATAAATATAAATAATATGTGCATTCCGTCATATACCATGTTTAAAAACCAAACACAACCGATATATATAGCCGCTTTTGGTGCAACTATTTTTTTGTAAGTGGAAGATCTCGCCTCTTGAGCCGGCATTGCGCTTAAGTTTTACACCACTTCGCCGTAACTTTTGTTTTTAAGATTTTTTTTACCCTATTTCCCCGATCGCTACGCTTAAAACAATGTCACTTAAACGGACTTTTGGATTAACTGCATTGCCTATATATGTATATATAAATATATTTTTTAAAATTTCGGCCGCAAATTGATGTCAGGATTTACGTTGTCACTGTGTCACCAGCGTCTTTATTGCCGGAGTGGGAGAAGCGAAAGGGGAAATTAAAAAATATATATATATATTTACTTTTTTTTTAAAAACAGTAAAGCACATTTGGGGATTTAACAAAACCTGAAATGCATATGGGGTGGGTGGAGGGGAGATTTATGGCTGAATGTGTTGAATGCCGTGCGTTGGGCGTTGTCGGTGTGTGTTTGCTGAGAGCTGGTTGTAGTGGCCAGCACTGTAAAAGTTTCTCTCTCTGCACCCACTGTGCCTGCTGCCAGCGCCGTGCGCATGTGACAGAACGCCAGAGTGTAAACAAACAACAAAAAGAGAAGGCAGGCGAGCCAATGGGGAGCGCCGACGTCAGGCGTGCAGCGTTCCAACCGCCTGCCGGCCTGTGCGGCGCGCCGAGCGCTGATTGGCCGCCGGGCCCGGCCCCGGGGACCGCGTTCCAAGGCACGTCAATCAGACGCCCAGCTTCTGTCTGCCGGAGCGGAGCGGAGCGTGCGCTCTTAAATGTATCTTTCGCGCGATCACCGTCTCTCCGGGGGCGTCTGAAACTCGCAGACAAGACGATGGGACAAGTGTGACATGTACTGAACTCCCTGGGGGTTGTAGTCTTTAATTGTAGTTTCATTCAACCCCCCCCCCACACACACCCGGCAATACTGTACAGTAACTGCAACACAAGACGCGAAACGTATGGCCACTGTAATAGGAATGGGGCAAGTCCGACTCTCTCTAATAGTTAAGATGTTGTTCTCCTTTATACATTGCAACAGGTATGTTTTAGGAGTGGGGGGGAGGGAAAAAACGTTGTTTCTGTTTGTAACCAGCTGCACAAGTCGAATCTGAAGTACTATTTTTTTTTTAACTTCGGGCATTTTTTTTGGCGGGGTGGGGGGAGGCGATAAAGGACTTGGAGCACAGGCAGAGCGGCGCAATCACTGACTTCAGCCCGCACTGTTGACAGTGTGGAAGCTGTGACGCACTTGTCGGAGCTGCTGCCAGTTCTGAAAACGCTGCGCTCAGCACTTTGGAGAGAACAATGGGACCGTAGTAGGAAAAACGCCAGGTTCACATCTAGTCTTCCCTCACATCTCTTACTACTAGATTTCATCAGCACGAAAAACAGATTTCTGTTGGGGGAGGAGACTACAGTTCGAGATTTTATGATGACTTGTAGATATAGAGCTTCTGTTGCAGTTTACACTGAGCCAAAAAAGTGATCTGCAGCGGTGATGGCAGTCTGAACTTTAAAACTCACTAACTAATGAGCTGATATATTGCGCAGAGCCTTATTAAATTGGGAAAATAAAGAGATCTCTTTATTCAAATCTGAGCACAGTCGGGACTGTCGACTTCTGTCATCCCTTATTATTTTATCACCAAGGGAGTTGCTTAAAGATTGATATTTTCCAAATGTGACATTATTATCCTTTATGCATGTGAGCAGGGCTGATAGTGAAGAATCATCTGCATCAAACATTATAGAGTTGATGAAATGCACATGTATCTTAAACATGTACCTATTGTGAAATGCATCAGTTTATTAGTCAGGGATACAATTGTTGAACAACTTTGAAAGGAAATTGTGGAGGTAACTTTCTCTGATACTGCTTGTGAAAAAGATAAATGACCAGGAACACACCAGAGGCACAATCACGTGTAAAGAGTAGGGCGACCAACAGGGAGAATGCGAGGATGCATGGGAGAGCAGGATATAGCCTTTGCCAAAACATGTTTGGGGTGAAATACCCCCTTTGTTCCCTCCCACATGGTTGTGTCTTTGCAGTAAACTTAAGACCCATTTTAGTGTATGCTTACAACTTTCACGTATTTGTCACACTGAATTTTCTTGCAAGAAATAATAAGGTCAGCACTCCTTCCAATATTTTTTCTTCTCTCCTCCCCTTTCACCTAATGATGGTGACATGCTGGAGTGAGTCTCTAAGGTGCCATCAGTCCTTGGGTATCTCACCCAAGTGATAATTATTTGTGTGTGAATCTGGACAGTAAATGGAAGCATGCTATTCGACCACAGGGGCATCACATCTTCTTACCCAGAGCAGGCTCACTTTCTAGCAGTGGCCCCTTGATAGCAATCAGGAGCAGAGTTCTTTTCCCTAAGGGCAGTGAGGCTAATTGTAGAGTCTTCATTGCCATCCTACTGATAGCAGACATAGACCAAGGATTAAACCTGGGACGTTCCTGGTTTGTAGCACTTAGTACCCCATTGAGCAATACATCTATCTATTGAGCCACTAGGGAGAGAGGTGCTCATTCAGTATTTAATGGACTTTATTATGAATATGTTCTTCTGTGGTTGTAGATGAAATACAAAGTTCTGATTCTACATTTTACAAATCTAGCTTGACATATTAACTGCTAGTTGAGATCCTAAATTTTTCAAACATTTGTTTATCCATAAAAAATCAGCATATAACCATAAAACTTTTAAGAATCCTCAAGGGTTTAGATAGAGTAAATAAAGAGAAACATTTCCAATGGCTGAAGGGTCAGTAACCAAAGGGCACAGATTTAAGGGAATTGGCAAAAGAACCAGAGGCGACATGAGGAAAATAATTTTTACGCAACGAGTTGTTAGGATTTGCAACGCACTACCTGATAGGGTGATGGAAACAGATTCAATAGTAGCCTTCAAAAGGGACTTGTATAACTACTTGAAGAAGAAAACATTGCAGGGATACGGGGAACGAGCGAGGGAGTGGGACTAACTGGATTGCTTTTCAAAAGAGCCGGCGCAGACTCAAAGGGCCGAATGGCCTCTTTCTGTGCCGTATTATTCTATGATTCTAAGCAGTATATAACCATAAAAGGGTTTTAACAGGCATGTGTGTTTACTACAAAACCAGATTGTACAGTGCGTCCCGTTTGATACAAGTCAGGCAACTTTCTTTTGGGAGCTTCTGACAGTAAGGCATGGAAAAGGAAAAACAACTTAATGGCACTACCCAAACACTTGTTTAAATTTGACAAACCTGACAAATCAACCGCCTGAGGGATTCATCGGAAGCAATCAACTTAGCAAGTGCGTACAATTGACTTGGCACCAGGATCAGTTATAGCTGTAGTGCGGGAGCAGTTTTGACTACATTCTCCCCGGCACCCGGCCTGCTACATTTAATCCCAGCTCCTGGCCTGCTACGTTTAATGCCAGCACAAAAATGAAAGACAAGAAATGTCTTTTTCAAAAATTGGGAAGGTATCTACTGAAACTCAGTTTAAAATACTGCATCTGTTTAGCTGACAGGAGGCTGAATTAGAAAGGTTAAAAATACAAGTTGAGGACAAAGTGGTCGACTTCGTGACTAGCTGGGTGATCGAGGTGGAAGTTCAAAATTTGTTTATACATAATGTATATTGATTTTGAAACAAAACTTTAAAAAGTGCAGCCGGGCTGTCAAGTTAGAGGGGTTGTTGAGTTGTGAATTTCTATTGTATTTTTATTTCTTTTCTAAGTAGTTAGGATTGAGGCAATAAACAGGAATGGAGCATAAAGTACCGTTATTTCACAAATCAAAAACTCATTTTTATAGCACATTTAAAAAAAGATTTGAGACAAAAACGTTAATTTTTATTTTTCTTCTTTCGAATAGGAGAAAATGTAACTACTCTCTGTTCCATAGAAGTGAAGGTGGATCCGACTGGGAACTAAACATCATCCATATTCCAGACTTAGCATCACAAGCATGTCAAGAGGTGAGCTTTCTGATCAAGGGGATTCCCCTACTAGCACAAGCTGCAAAAGTATCCAGTTGCCTCCAAACTTCGTTACGACATGTCCACTCTTTAATATTAATATCTTGCGTGGAACACATTCCTCTATTACCCCATCTTCGCGATCCAGCAGGTTATCCAGTGGATGCTATTCTCTTGACACAGACAGCGGACAGATGACTAAACCCACAAGCTGCGACAAGTCTACACAGACTCCAAGCCCAGCCTGCCAAGCCATCTACCATGCACAGCACGCCTTGGCACAAGCACAGCGTTTGCAGAATCGTGGTAAGAGCCTCCTTCTTTGGTGTCGGGCAGAAAGGCAGCCAGAAATTCTGCTAATTGAGTTCAGAAAGTTAATGAATTTTGCTGCTGTTTTTAATCACTTAGATTAATATCGGTGCTGTGGAGCTGAAATAACTCACAGCAGCAAGTCACCTGAATTAGATGAGTTTCCTATTTGATGCAAGCAGTCTGGGTGGGTGGGTGTGTGTATGTATGGGACTGATGAAAGTTCTTTGGTATACTTGGAAGTTTTAATGCTTTTTTTCTGTGCTAAAATTAGCTAATAAGCTCACTCAAGACTGTTTCTCTTTGAAGGACCATATCCAGAAACTTTACAGCTATTTGTGAATGTTTACAATCCTCATTTCAAATAACAATTACAAATGGCTGAGGTTTCAGTGTCGTGCCTGGGCTGATGGTGCAAGAATAGTGGATGTGAGCTTCTGAGTGTGACCAGTGAAAACAGATGAATGACCCATGAGACGCATTGTTTTAAAGGCAGAGTCATTTGGAATGATGGCCACCAAATCTGTGATCAGGAGAAATAGCAGGTTTTTGTTTTGAACAGAAGTTTTTTTTTTGTTTCACCCAGGGTCTTTTTACTGTTGGAAGTTTATTTCATGCAGTATCTACACTCAGAAACAAAAATAAAATCAATATTTGTCCCACATACTCTTATCAGTAATAGAGTTCCAGTAAAGAGATTACACGTCTATGTCACAGAACCATAGAATAGTACAGCACAGAAGGAGGCCATTCAGCCCATCGAATCTGTGCCCGTCTTAAGTCCAGAGAATGCACAACACTTAAATTCTACCATTTCCAAGGATGATCTCTAAGCCAAATCTCCTAGGCTTGGGTATGTGTGTGGATTTGTAATCAAAACAATGTCCTTGAAAGGATCCAGGTGGGGAAAGTATGAAAAGAATACACAAAAACAGAACAGGTTATGACTTTGAGTCCTTTGAGTGATTGTAGTACATGTTGACTGCTTTGCATTTTTGCCCATCAGTGACTATCTTAACACTGAATGGACCCAGAAAAAGATTGTGGTGTAGTCAAAATATGGGTGGGGACTGTTTGTGCAGAGTAGACGAGAGCACCATCTCATTCATCTGTTCTGCCTCCACATTAGGCTGCTTTTGTTGGCCATTCCTGTACTGTTGTAGATGATTAGATTTGATCTGTTAATTCACATTCATAATTTTTCAACTATAACTGCGTGGAATAAAGAATACAATATTTTCTTTATACTAATCAGTTTGCAATTGTAGAGCAATAATAAACGAGTTGAAATGGTTGAAGGAAGAAAAGAAAGCAGCTCTGTGTTTACTATGTTTGGTAATAGTAAGTAGATAGTTGGCTGATTGTGAAGGTTTGATTTTGGTAATGCAACGCATTCCGAATGATGGCAAACAAGAGTTTGTGGGGCCCGTTTTCCAGGCGTGCCCTCACGCCCTTCAAATCGCCTCTCCCGGACATACCTGTGGGCCTCGATGTCAGCCGAAATTGGTTCGGTTCCGACAGGCACGGTGCGTCGGGGCTCCTGATTGGCACCCGCAGCACGCCTGAATTATGACGATGAGGCCCGAGGACAAATTTGGGATCGTCCTTGGGCCTCTCCAGTCGGACGCACCATCACTGCTGGAATCGCAGCCGATTTCGGCGCAAACTAATTTAAGCCACTGCGTGTCTATCACAGGCAGCGAATCGGAATATACTAATCTTTGCAAGAGAGCAAATGGCCAGTGTTAAGTACTGGAAAACTTTGCTTAAAATTAAACTCTGTAAGTTTGACAAAACATAAATGATTATATCAGTTTCATTCTCTCCTGAATTTCTAAAAGAAACACTAGATCTAAACATGCTGATTCATGCTGAGCGCGAACATTTATTTTCGGATGTTATATGATGGTTGAAAAGCAGCTGCAATTGTGTTGGGTCTTTCTTTGCCCAGAATGAAGAGGAGCCCAAGAGTAGTAAACCAGGTATCCTGCACTAAGTGTCCTAGTAGGTCTTGAAGCCTACCCATTTGGTAATTGGTAAGGGTGATGGCTTTTATACGCTGCTAGTGCATAATGTTTCTGGTATGTTTGCATTTGCTTTGCAGCAGTTGAAGGTGCATGTTTTGGATTATTGCCTGTCACAGGTCACTTTGGTCTCTGTAACCATGTTAGCACAAAATAAACCAAACATTTTGTTTAATGGAACTAAATGCAAGGGATGAAATCTTTCATTCATTGCTTTTTACTCTGCTCTTTATTAAAGCTATTGCGAGAGCCCTACTTTAGGTCTTCTGGTTCCTCATTTCTTTTCTGCTGGGATTTAGGGATAACATGTTATTAAGGGCCGTTGTCACCCATTTAAAGTTCACCTTCAATAATAGCTTTTTTGACCCCTGGAAATTCCTTTACAGAGGTCAGGTTTTACAGAGGAAGTATCGGTCATCAATGATATATATCTAACCAATAATTCTGGGCACTGTGACAACTAATAATAATTAGAGACAATTAGTGTTGATTCAAAACATAAGTGCTGTAAACATACATTGAAAAGCTATATTCCAACCTGGCTTGGGAAACTGCAGTCAAGGCCACTCAACCAAGTTGTCTTACTATAAGTTTTTAAAATTTAAACATTCTAGTCCTTTTAAGTGTTTATTAGGCAAAAAGACCTGTTAAGGACGTCACATAAGAGAACAAGAGCAAAACATTTGGTTCCCTTTTTTTTTTAGAAGCTGCTTTATTCTGTAACGTCAGATAGGGTGATTAGTTGCTCTGGCTTGAAGCACAAAAACATTGGCAGGGTCTTATGAATCATTTGGTAGGAGATCCCTCTCCCCCTTCAACAGGCGTGCATTTAAAAATGGTGTGATAAGAAAATGAGAGAGTGTGAGTTTTCCACACGACATGTGTTAACGCAGTATTCTTAACCTTTTTACGAGCCTATGCCTCATCTCTTTCCTCACATGCGGGGCTGGTGAATGTCAGACTTCTGTGCAACACAGCATAACATCACAAATTAAATGGTGCGTATATTTCTGTTTTATTAATTCAATCTTGGCTCTTCAACAAAAAAAAAATAGTTTCTCTACTTTAGCTATTGGTGCTGCCACAGAAAGACCTCGCTGAAAGCCCCAGATTAATTTCACTATTAACCACTTAACCACAGTATTAATTTCCTGAATTACTTAGCCTTTATAGTACAAAGTCAGCACGAGCTGGAAAACTGTTAGCATCGTAAGTGCATGGATCAAGTGATAAATTTTAACTCTGTTTTGCTAGCCGCACATCCCAGTTTCAGCCAAAGCTTGTGCTATCTCGGTTCACTCTGCTTTGATTTGATTGCCTTAGAGCTGACCCGGTAACCATTTTTTTTGTTCTGCTCACCTGAACTTGAAACTGCCTGCAACAGTCTTATTTAAACCAGCTTTCTTGTATAGGTCTGTCTAAACTGGCATTACTCAAAGCTGTGTTCATATGAAAATGAAATTTTAAACCAAGAGCAGACTTTCGGTAGATTGATTGAAAAGATAACCTCCCTTTGCTTGCCGAGGCTGTTGGTACCTCCATACATCTGTATTGAGTCAACATCCTCAACAGAGTGAAGACTGAGCAAACGTTTTTGGTCACAGCCGATCACCACAGTGCAACTGGAGCGCACATTGTATTGCAACAATGAGAGCAATCTTCTTTAATAGTGTTGTCAGTGTGAAGCCACTAACTGCATTTCAGAATTGTTAACTATTAATGTCTTTTTCTTTTTTCACCACTCATATCCAGTGAGAAGATTCCTCATTCTAACTCTTTATGCTACAACCCGTGGGTCACTGCTCCATGTACCATAGCTAATACAGTGCTGCAGTAGACTCTTCGTTTAGTACTGCGGAGAGCAGTTTCTGTCACATGCAGCATGTCTCCATTATATATGATAAAGACTGCGACAGGGCTCTTGTTAATGAGCAGTATAAAGCTTCTGCATGTTTTGAAAGCTGGGACGCCGATTCCGGAGTCAACAAGTTAACCTGTTGTACCTGTGGAGTGTTTCAATTTTTTTTTATGAGCATGTAACTAATTAATAGTGTGAATTTACTTGTTCTAGTTTATCATTACCAAAAAAAAAGTGAAGTTTACTTACCAAGGAAAACTGAAAGGCTCCCAGGATCTTAATTCCACCTCTTTGTGTCCTTTATGCTACAGTAATTAATATCAGGCACTCCTAATCTCTCTACTCTGCCTTTTTATAAGTAATCAGAATTTCCGCTCTTATTCCCTTTTGTCACTCAACAGTGTTATGTTTGCAATGGCACTGACCGACTGCATGTTGGAATTACAGCAAAATGAGCTGCCTACTGTTACTTTGGGAATTCATAAGACTACTTTTAACATTGTTGGGTTTGCAACTTATATTTCATTTCAATTACTAGTACTGTAGTGCCCAATACCCTGTTAACAAGTGGGACTAATATTCCTCATTTTTTGAATGTGTTGAATCCTTTACAACAACTTGCATTTATATAGCTCTCTGAACATAGTGAAACCTCCCAAGGTACTCACAGGAGCGTAATCAGGCAAAAATTGACACTGAGCCCAAGAAGCTGGGTAGGTTAGGATAGGTGACCACGGTCAAAGAGGTAGGTTTTAAGGAGGGTCTTAAAAGAGGAGAGAGAGAGAGAGACAAAGAGGTCTGGGGAGGGAATTCCAGAGTTTAGGCCCGAGACAGCTGAAGACACGGCCGCCAGTGGTGGGGCAAAGGGAGTGCGGGATGCACAAGAGGCCAGAGTTGGAGGAACGCAGAGTTGGAGGAGGTGACAAGAGATGGGGAGTTGGTGAGGCCAAGGAGGGATTTGAAGATGAGGGTGAGAATTTCATAATCGAGCCATTGGTGAACTGCGAGGCAATGTAGGTCGGCGTGCACAGGGGTGATGGGGACTTGGTGCAGGTTAGGATACAGGCAACAGAGTTTTACATGCTAAATAGACCAATACAAACTGTCATGAGATCCTCAACATAGACTTAACTTATTGTTTAATGGCAGATGTTTTACCAAGGCCCTGGTCTAAACCAATAGGAATTCACAGTGAAACAGTTCACATCTTTTATTGAGCACTAAGTAATAAGTGGGTAAGTCGAGGGCTTGATCTCAATTCAGCAGAAATCGTCAATCTCAGTCAGTGCACAATGAACTGGAAAAACACAAGAATGGTGCAATAAGGGGGCGCTCTCCTGAGGTGGAGGTCAACATAAAGTTATTGGAAGCACTGGAGAGATACCACCAATGCTGCCTCCGCAAGATCCTGCAAATCCACTGGCAGGATAGGCGCACCAACGTCAGTGTTCTTGCTCAGTCCAACATCCCCAGCATCGAAGCTTTGACCACGCTCGATCAGCTCCGATGGACGGGTCACATTGTCCGCATGCCCGATACGAGACTCCCAAAACAAGCGCTCTACTCGGAGCTCTGGCACGGCAAGAGAGCCCCAGGTGGGCAGAGGAAACGCTTCAAGGACACCCTCAAAGCCTCCTTGAAAAAGTGTAACATCCCCACCGACACCTGGGAATCCCTGGCCCAAGACCACACAAAGTGGAGGAGAAGCATCCGGGAAGGCGCCGAACACCTCGAGTCTCTTCGCTGGGAGCAAGCGCAGGCAGCGCTAGGAGCGCACATCAACCCAAGCACCCCACCCACCCGCCCCTTCAACCACCGTCTGCCCCACCTGTGACAGAGACTGTAGGTCCCGCATTGGAATAATCCGTCACCTGAGAACTCATTTTTAATGTGGAAGCAAGTCATCCTTGGTTCCGAGGGACTGCCTAAGAAGAAGGAGGAGAAGACTGAGTCAAGAGCAGAGGGAGTTTGTGTCTAGCTTGTGCTATAATTAACATGTGCAAATAGTTCCATTCTCCAACATTGAAATTCTGTACCCCGATATAAGTATAAAATGTAGGCATTTTAAAACAAAAAAAAAACCACCTTGCCAGAATTATAATTCAGCCCCCTGCTTTCTCCACCCCCCCCCCCCCCCCCCCCCACACACACACACACACTTTACAGTTACTGTTTTGGTAACACTCCTACTGGTGCATATGTTTTGCTATCCTATATTTGGAAGACATAAAAATATTTATTTCGGAAGATGCATTTAAAACACCAGACTTACAGTACCTAAAAAAGCATCAATAAAATCTTACTGTGGTGGAACGACTACATATACAATTGCTCTGATGTTAGAAAGTCGCCGCCACTATTTTTTACCTGGGTAAAACAGCTGCATGAACATGGCTTAAGCTCAAAAAATTGGATGTTGTTTCCATTCAGGTGCGGGTTCATATACCGAGCCCATGACAGGGACCTCGGCGCACACTGAGCTATGCTGCAAGTTCTCACATTTTTCATTGTCTTTGAGCACTGTACCTTTAAATTATTATTATTTTTGCAGACATAGAGAGAATACAACCGAACATTGGAATCCAGGGAAGGTCTCAGTCAGTCCCCATGGACGTGCCGCCCGAGGTATGGATCGGACAAGAGCTGCGGAGAATTGGTGATGAGTTCAACTCTCACTACCAAACAAGAAGGGTAATTAACCAATCTTAAGAGTATTTTTTGACATGCTTTTGTACCCTGTTACTAGTTCAGTGGTAATACTCTACAGTAAAATGACCATGCGTCACCCTTAAGGTGGAGCTTCATCAATATCAGAATAGGAACTGAGGATTATAGAGATAACTGATTTAGAAAGTGCTCGATGGGTCGAATCAGAAGACATGATCTTCTCTTTCATAGATTTTACCCAATCCAGCTACACTTCAGGGGCAAGTTCTGTAAACCTCCTCTCTTGAATCGCGCTGGGGTACTGTTGCATGGTTAGCAGTGGCAGAATTCTGGTACCTCACCCATGGAGCCATTCTTCAGTCATAAGTCTGAGTGTCAATTGACTATTCAACCACAAGAGGCATCATAACCCAGCCTGATCCCGTTTTCACCCGACGTTCCACACAAATACACTTTCACCAGGAATTGCTGGATATTGATCAGTAATGAGAATCATGTCCAGTTCTCTCCTTCCTACCCCAATGACACTTGTTCTTTGAGCCTTAGATGAGATGGGGAGGGTGATAGTGAGAGGCTCTGTATGTGCTTGTTCTTTGGGGAAAGTCCTAATGAAGTTTTAGATGATAAAGTAATGTAGGAACAATCAAATCACACATTTTTTTATCGCATAACTGTTAATGCATTTTACCGTGACGTACCAACAGCATAAACCAGAGTGCATTGTGAGAGGAGGCTATTACAAACCCGGCAACATTCGCTCTTCTGCTCTTCCTGGCAATGTCTAATGCCAGCCTTATCGAAAGCATCTGACATACTTGGCAAGAGCTCAGACCTAACCATGGCACTAGACCAGCATGTTAATGCCTTTTTTGTTAACCAAAACCACAATAATCATAACTGGTTCTCACTATAGGGGGAAAGGCAGATGGTACAATTTAGAATTGCATGGTATATTTGCAACTTTCTGTTTGTACTGTAAAAGGAATATTGTGGTATCTGTGCTAATGCATTTTATTCAGTAGAGTTTTGATTGTAACGCCATGATTTGGATCACTAATGCATCCTTCATGAGGATGTTACTCTAAAACAAGTTATTAATTGCAGCTTTCTTACTGGTGCATTGTAAAGGGTAGTTTTTTCCCTCTCTCCTTCCCACCATATTTTCCCTCCCCCACTGCTGAAGATGACTTCTTAGTAGTGGGATACAGTACTGTAGGTGCTGACAGTGCTCCTATACCCTGCCCAAGTGATCATTGTGCACGTGTGAGGCTAGGCTGTTCAACTATAGGGGCATCATGTACAAGCCAAATCCTGTTCTCACTTGCTGCCGATGGTGGTGGAATTTTCAGCAGGGGTCACTGGACAGCAATTAGGAATGAGAGCAATGTCAGATTTTTCCTGTCTCTGCTCTGTAGAGGGGGGGGGCACAGTGAAATTCTACTGCTTGGCCCATGATCAGCTAACAGCACAAACCAGGGAATTAAACCTGGGACCATCCTTGTCTGTGTGACTCAGCATCATTGGTGCCTTTAGCCATTGAACTATCAGGAGCTCCTGGACATAACCTTTTGATAGGATATTCCAGTCATTTATTAAGCTGATGAGTAAGCTATTTAAAAAAATTCTAATTACATTAACCAGGAGAAGTGATAGCAAAGAGGCTGATTTAGGTGATTTGCAGTTCATAAATACTGTTCGAGGTTTCTGTGACAGTCTGTACTGATTTTCTGTCATAGCATTAACAAGTACAACATTAACACAGATAGTGGGCGCCAGTGAGTTATCTTGAAATAAACCATCTTTTCGTAGCCACTAATTGTAAATTGCCGCAGTTAAGTTTTATTAAAATGTCTCCTCATGAACAAGGGTAGGACATTTATTTTCTACATTGAAAGAGGCTCAGCTGGCTAAAGCAGTGATTAGTTGAGCCCTACAAAACCAGGAAGGTTATAGGTTCGATCCCTGGTCTGGGCTGAATGACCTGAGCAGGGTGGCTCCAATTGGGCTCAATGCCCTCGGGTTAGTGAGGATAAATCAACAAGGGTGCCTGCTCCTGGTCACTCTCCAGCGACCCTTACTGGAAGCGTGTCGGTTGAAGATTGGCTGTGAGAGTCTTCCTCCCCCAGCGCAGTCTAATTAGCTACAAACAATGTCTCAGCTCACTCATGAAGAATAGGCATTGAGGGAGGTGCCTATGGAATCTATTGCAGCAAGGAGTGAATGCTTTCAGGAGGATAGGGGAAACATTGGTGGAGCTGTTAATAATACACTTGGTGAGTACATCCAGCATATTGAAAGATAAAATGTTCACTATATTCAAATAATTGAGCAGGTACTATTAGGATTTTTGAAAGTGGCTGTGAATCAAGGACACTTGTTCATAAAAAGTTAACTTTTTTCACATCCACTGTTTTGGAAATGACATTCGAGAATCACAAACCATCCATGAATTAATTATTCCATACTGTCATAAATTTGGATATTCCCTTTTTTTGTTCCTAAATTGTGTGCTCATGTTGTGATTCGATCATATGAATTTCTGTAAACTGATGTGCTTTCCCCGTATATAAGTATATGTTGGTTAACCACACGGGTTGTCCAGCTGTTGTCATTTTACTATTTGGTTGCAACATTTCTGCAGATTGCAACCCATTGTACTTGACTGTGTCTCTGCTGACTTGCCAAAGGGAGCCTTTAAACCCTGGAACAGCTTTATCGGGCAGCAGGTCTGTGAAAATTTGGCCATCTGATTGGATGGTTTAGATTTGCATAGCCAATTGTCTGACTAGATATTTTCACTCACAAAGGGAAGTACAGTATTGTGGTGTTAGTTTAGGATGTCACAGGGTGTAAGAGTATTGTGTGCACTAGTTCCGCGGGAGGGGATATAGAGCCGGTATAATGTGGACAAGGTGGAGAGCTTGAAAGAAAAGCAGAAATATAAATGAGACAGCAGGGTGAAAAATGTAGTAAAACAAAAAGAAATGTAATTTAAAAAGGTCAACAAGAGCACGCAATTTTAAAAAAATGTAATTTTCTTTTGTGTTGCTCTACCCCTTAAGAATCTACAGCTTGTTATCTGATATGTACTATCTG
Organism: Somniosus microcephalus; assembly: GCF_052327205.1. Classification (NCBI taxonomy): domain Eukaryota; kingdom Metazoa; phylum Chordata; class Chondrichthyes; order Squaliformes; family Somniosidae; genus Somniosus; species Somniosus microcephalus. Next base: position 212,533,975 of record NC_140995.1, on the reverse strand, counting down.
ATATGTACAGTCGTTATTAATGACCTGCGATAGGAACTATTTTATGTTTTTGTAACCCTTGCCTGCCATGGGTCAGGTCAGTATAGGCCACAGACGTGGTTACACCTTCTGTATACCTGCGTGGTTGCATTTAGCAAAGAAGTAAAGAGTCCTTTAGCCAACACTCTTATTTGAATGTGCAACATTAACAGCGTTGGGCTCATGGAGAAGATGGTCTGGGAGAAAGGTTATTTATATATAATGCACCTACTCAGTTACTAGTTGAAACAGAAGATACCAGTGGAGAAAATTACATTCCAGGGAGGGAAAACCAGACATCATGGACTTCTTATTAGTGCACCTCAATATTTGCATTTACATAGGGCCTTATTATGCCAAAACATCTGAAAGCATTTCAGTTTGCACATTCTCCCCGTGTTTGCGTGGGTTTCCTCCGGGTGCTCCGGTTTCCTCCCACAGTCCAAAGATGTGCGGGTTAGGTTGATTGGCTATGATAAATTGACCCTTAGTGTTAGGGGGATTAAATGGGGATATGTGTTGGTGTGGGGATTGGGTGGGATATGTGTCGGTGCAGGCTCGATGGGCCGAAATGGCCTCTATCTGCACTGTGGGGTTTCTGTGATTCTGTGATTTAATTTAGCTTTGAAGTGCACTATTTCAGTGCAAGTATTGAGGTGCACCGTTGTTACATAGGATATACAGCACAGAAACAGGCCATTCAGCCCAACCAGTCCATGCCGGTGTTTATGCTCCACTCAAGCCTTCTCCCGTCTTTCCTCATCTAACTCTATCAGCATTACCCTCTATTCCCTTCTCCCTCATATGCTTATCTTAGCAATGGACAATCAGTGCACCCTTTTTTGGTGGGACTGGCTGAGAAAAATGTTGGTCAGGATAACAGAAAGAACTCATTGCTCTACAAATAGTGCCACATCATCTTTTACCATCTCATCACAAGGACGGTACATCTGACAGTGCAGCATTCCCCTAGTTCTGCATTGGAACGCCAGCCTAGACTGTGTGCTGCAGCCAAAACCTTCTGACCCAGTGGAGAGAGTGCTACCAAACTGACACTGTTAAACAAGTTGTTAGTTGATTACCAATCTTCTTTAACAATGGCTGGAGAGCAGTCAATAGGGTTGGACAGCTCCTTAATGCCAAACCACAGAAAAATGAAGAAAATGCATTGCTGTGGGGAGAGAATTGTATTTTTACTGACTTTCGTCACAAATCAAACCATATTTGCATCCAAGAGGGTGGTGCTTTTTGGGTGGAAAAACCTATAAACAGATTGTTTCTATTTGATGCGTATGAGATCACTTTCTGTCTAATACAGCTATGCCACACATACAAAAGAAAATCGTAAAGATTCTACCTCAAACTGATATTGTTTGCCATCTGTGGGACAGCTGCTCTGGTACATTAAGAATGTAAGATTAAAGCAGCTGTTGAACTTGCAATTAAAACTTGAGCCCATCGAGGGTTTATTTGCTTCAGTTTTCATTTGCGTCTTGTAAAGTAGCAGAAAGATAGTATCTTTTCCCTTCATATTAACTGGAGCTGCGATTGGATTCATACTGGACCATTCGCGATGCTGAGGAATTTGTGGATAACACGTTTGAGGAGTTGGTCACACCGCAGGCAAAGGTTGGACAGGCAGAAAGGGAAGGGGTGACCAACAGACAGAGTAGTAGGCGCAGGCAGGTAGTGCAGGGGTCAGATATACCGCTATGGATACTGATGGGGGGGATGGCTTATCAGAGGAAGGCAGCAGCAGCCAACTTCCTGGCACCAGGGGTGGCTCTGCTGCACAGGACGGGAGGAAAAAGAGCGGGAGAGCTATAGTAATAGGGGATTCTATTGTAAGGGGAATAGATAGGCGTTTCTGCGGCCGCAAACGAGACTCCAGGATGGTGTGTTGCCTCCCTGGTGCAAGGGTCAAGGATGTCTCAGAGCAGCTGCAGAACATTTTGGAAGGGGAGGGTGAACAGCCAGTTGTCGTGGTGCATATAGGCACTAACGATATAGGTAAAAAACGGGATGAGGTCCTAAAAGCTGAATATAGGGAGTTAGGAGGTAAATTAAAAAATAGGACCTCAAAGGTAGTAATCTCAGGATTGCTACCAGTGCCACGTGCTAGTTAGAGAGAGTAGAAATACAGGAAACTTTGTTATATCCGGCACCGACGGGACCGAGCTGTTGCCGATCTATCAAAACTGCCGGACATACAAAGTTAATGTTGAAGCATACGGAGGTTTTCATCTCCGTATCTGACAACAAACACTGTTGCTTATCAACAGCTTGTAAACAGTCGGCCCGTACCTTGGAAGCGTCTCTGTAGCTTAGCAACAGCTTCAGAGAGACTTTCCAGAGCCCGACTGTTGAAAACAAAGCCACGAGAAGAAAAAAAACCTAACAAAACGGCTCCTGATTTCTGCCGGTAGATCGAGGTTTCCGGACATACAACCTCCGGATAAACCAAAGTTTCCTGTAGAAGGATATTTCAGATGAATACGTGGCTGGAGGAATGGTGCAACGGGGAGGGATTCAAATTCCTGGGACATTGGAACCGGTTCTGGGGGAGGTGGGACCAGTTCAAACCGGACGGTTTGCACCTGGGCAGGGCCGGGACCGATGTCCTAGGGGGAGTGTTTGCTAGTGCTCTGGGGGAGGGTTTAAACTAAAATGGCAGGGGGTTGGGAACATGAACAGGGGGACAGAGGAAAGGGAAACAAGGATAAAAGCAAAAGATAGGAAGGAGAAAAACAAAAGTGGCAGTCAGAGAAATCAACGTTATAAATCAAACATGGCCACAGTAAATAATAATTCTAATAGGTCTAAGAGCATTAAAAAAACAAGCCTGAAGACTTTGGCCTAGAAATTCGGTGGGCTGCGCCACCAGTTAGCACCTAAAGAGGGCACTCAGTGGCTTTAGCGCCACTGGCCGCGCCTCCCGCGATATTTAGCTGGGGCGCTAATGGCGGCGTTAACCTGTTGCGCCGCCTCCGATGACGTCATCGGTGTGCGCAGCGCCCCGCTACCGCCCCAATCTCGATATTTGGCAGCGACCGCCTCTGTAGCGCCGTTCGCAAATGGCGCCCGGTTCACGGGGCCTTCCTGTGGTGGCAGTGGCGCAAATTAAGGTGGAGGTGCGGGGCGGCCGTTTTTTTCGGCGGCCGCCTGCCAGCACCTCTATCCCCGGCCTCCTGATCGCCCCCCGCGGCATTGCCGGCTGTTTTCCGAGAGCCCGGCACGTCTCCTCGGTGCCGGGCTCTTTTGTCGGCACTCGCGATCTCTGATCGCGCTGGTGCAGGCCCCTCCCCCTTAAGAATGGGAGGAAGGCCTGCAGTACCGCTGCGGCACGTTGCGCTGCGATATTCAGTTTCAGCGCCCTAAGAGGGACGCGGAGCGCCTCGAGCCTTGTCCCGTGTCCCTCTTGGGGCGCTCAAGCTGAATTTCCGGCGGTCGCTACTGCTCCAAACGCTGCGCTAAATCCGGCGCCCAGACGAGCTTGGCGCCCCGTTTGCGGCTCCACCCAATTTCTCCCCCTTTGTGTCTTAATGCAAGGAGCATTCGGAATAAGGTGGATGAATTAGCTGCACAAATAGAGCTACACAAATATGATTTGATTGGGATTACAGAAACATGGCTCCAGGGTGGCCAAGGCTGGGAACTCAACATCCAAGGGTATTCAATATTCAAGAAAGATAGGCAAAAAGGAAAGGGAGGTAGGGTAGCATTGCTAGTTAAAGAAGGGATTAACACAATTGTAAGGAAAGATATTAGCTCTGATGATGTGGAATCTGTATGGGTAGAACTGAGAAATACCAAGGGGCAGAAAACGTTAGTGGGAGTGGTATATAGACCTCCAACTAGTAATGCGGAGGTTGGGGATGGCATTAAAAGAGAAATTAGAGAAGCGTGCAATAAGGGCACAGCAGTCATCATGGGTGACTTTAATCTTCTACATATAGATTGGGCTAACCAAATTAGTAACAATACTGTGGAGGAGGAATTCCTGGAGTGTTTACGGGATGGTTTCCTGGACCAATATGTCGAGGAACCAACCAGAGATCAGGCCATCTTAGACTGGGTATTATGTAATGAGAAAGAATTAATTAGCAATCTTGTTGTACGAGGCCCCTTGGGTCGGAGCGATCATAATATGATAGAATTCTTCATTAAGATGGAGAATGAAGTAGTTGACTCAGAGACTAGGGTCCTCAATTTAAATAAAGGAAACTATGATGGTCTGAGGCGCGAGTTGGGTAGGATTGATTGGGGAATGTCACTCAAAGGGTTGACGGTGGATAGGCAATGGCAAGCATTCAAAGACTGCATGGATGAACTACAGAAATTGTTCATCCCAGTTTGGCATAAAATTAAAACAAAAAAGGTGACTCAACCGTGGCTAACAAGGGAAATTAGGGATAGCATAAGATCCAAGGAGAGGACATATAAATTGGCCAGAAAAAGCAGTAAACCTGAGGATTGGGAGCAGTTTAGGATTCAACAAAGGAGGACAAAGGGATTAATTAAGAAGGGGAAAATAGAAGACGAGAGTAAGCTTGCAGGGAACATAAAAACTGACTGTAAAAGCTTTTATAGATATGTGAAGAGAAAAAGATTGGTGAAGTCAAACGTAGGTCCCTTGCACTCAGAATCAGGGGAATTTATAACGGGGAACAAAGAAATGGCAGACCAATTAAATACATATTTTGGTTCTGTCTTCACAAAGGAGGACACAAATAACCTCCCAGAGATGTCAGGGAACATAGGGTCTGATGAAGGGGAGGAACTGAAAGAAATCAGTATTTGTAAGGAAATGGCGTTAAGGAAATTGATGGGACTGAAGGCCGATAAATCACCAGGGCCTGATAATCTACATCCTAGGGTACTTAAGGAAGTGGCCCTAGAAATAGTAGATGCATTGCTGATCATCTTCCAACATTCGATGGAATCTGGAACAGTACCCATGGATTGGAGGATAGCTAATGTTACCCTACTATTCAAAAAAGGTGGTAGGGAGAAAACGGGGAATTACATTAAGCCTGAAATCGGTAGTGGGGAAAATGCTAAGAGTCCATTATAAAGGATGTAATAGCTGAGCACTTGGAAAACAGTGACCGGATCGGACAAAGTCAACATGGATTTACAAAAGGTAAATCGTGCTTGACTAATCTACTGGAATTTTTTGAGGATGTAACTGGTAAAATAGATAAGGGAGAACCAGTGGATGTGGTATATTTGGACTTTCAGAAGGCTTTCGATAAGGTCCCACATAAGAGGTTAGCGTGTAAAGTTAAGGCACATGGGATTGGGGGCAAAGTATTGACTTGGATAGAAAACTGGTTGGCAGACAGAAAGCAAAGAGTTGGAATAAACAGGTCTTTTTCCGAGTGGCAGGCAGTGACTAGTGGGGTACCGCAGGGATCGGTCCTTGGACCCCAGCTATTCACAATATATATTAATGACCTAGACGAGGGAACTAGATGTAATATCTCCAAATTTGCAGACGACACAAAGCTGGGTGGGCGTGTGTGCTGTGAGGAGGATGCCGGGAAACTCCAGGATGATTTGGACAGGTTGGGTGATTGGGCAGAAGCATGGCAGATGCAATATAACGTGGATAAATGTGAGTTTATCCACTTTGGTGGCAAAAACAGGAAGGCAGATTATTATCTAAATGGCAATAGATTGGGCGAAGGGGAAGTGCAACGAGACCTGGGTGTCCTTGTGCACCAGTCGCTGAAGGTAAGCATGCAGGTGCAGCAGGCGGTTAAGAAGGCAAATGGTATGTTGGCCTTCGTAGCGAGAGGCTTTGAGTACAGGAACAAGGATGTCTTGCTGCAGTTGTACAGGGCCTTGGTGAGACCACATCTTGAGTATTGTGTGCAGTTTTGGTCGCCTTATCTGAGGAAGGATGTTCTTGCCATGGAAGTAGTTCAGCGAAGATTCACCAGGCTGATACCTGGGATGGCAGGTATGACGTATGAGGAGAGATTGGGTCGATTGGGCTTGTACTCGCTGGAGTTTAGAAGAATGAGAGGGGATCTCATTGAAACTTATAAAATTCTGACAGGACTGGACAGACTAGATGCAGGAAGGATGTTCCCGATGGTCGGGGAGTCCAGAACCAGGGGTCACAGCCTAAGGATAAAGGGTATGCCATTTAGGACAGAAATGAGGAGGAATTTCTTCACCCAGAGAGTGGTGAACCTGTGGAATTCTCTACCACAGAAGGCAGTAGAGGCCAATTCATTAAATATATTCAAGAAGGAGTTGGATATATTTCTTAAGGCTAAAGGGATCAAGGGGTATGGGGAGAAATTTGGATGATTAGCCATGATCACATTGAATGGCGGAGCAGGCTCGAGGGGCCGAATGGCCTACTCCTGCTCCTATCTTCTATGTTTCTATATTAAGGGACTGTAGACGCAGGGTCGCTGGTTTACAGTGACCCAGTAAGTCAAATGCTGGTGTTATTATTTGGGATATTAGGATTTTTACCACCACAGTTCTGTCGATTGGTGACCTCAGCCAGCGTCTATAAGGAGGCTGCTATTACCTGTAATGAGGACCTGGTTAGGGTAACTGAGTCGGCCAAATTCTGTTTTCATTACATGGGATTCCACCATTTGTCAGGTGTGTTTTGGGGATTATGTTGCATATTTCTTGTTTAAAATCATGAAGAAACTGAAACCAGAGGCGTTGGCAATAAGTAATCAACTACATTTTCTTCCCCTCAGTACTTACAGTAAGTAGCATATCTCACTTAGGCCACTTTCCATAACAGTTCCTCACATAACCTTAGATCCCAGTGGAATGTAAGCTTTCCTTTAACTTTTCACAATCACTGGAAAACAAATAGGGGCTAGTTAACAACTGCTTAACTTTTGGCCATTATCACCTTGGCACTACATCTAGAATCAGGGTCCCAATACATTGCCATCTTTCCACATCTCTTTGGCAGTTTATTTTTAAGGGGACTGAGATTTCAAAATAAACATGTCTAATGGTAAAAAGTCTTTAATTTTATTGATGTTCCCCACATCAATCATTTTTCTTCTCTTTTTGGGCCCTCTCCGGCTCATACAAGCCTCTTTCAGATTTCCAGGACATACATGCAAGCAACCATATTGCCCTGTCTCTCTTTTTTTCCCCTTCCATTCCCCTCATGGGAAAGCTGGTCACGCTCACATCAATGACACGTCATTTTACATATCTTTAGACTTTGCTCCCACTTGTGCAATCATTTTAATTTCAGAAATCGTTTGGCCTTTGACTCAAGTTGAACTGATTACATTCTGTCTAAATATTCCCATTGTCTAAAAATAGAAGCCACAATGATTATTTTTAATACAGTTCATTGAATGTGACCACTTAGAAGGATTACACACAACAATTGTTACTGTATTTAAAAAGAAAATATAAACTGCAAATACTAGCCTGTAGTATTTGTATCTACTCCAGGCTTTGAATGACTGCAGGTGAAGCTCTTCTGTGATGAAGATCCAATTCTTCAGTCCAGTTTTTTAGTTGCAACATGTTAACATGTCATTTTCCAGGTTTTCTTTCGCTTCCATTGCACCATCTTCACTGGCTGTGCCTCTTTTCACTCTGGTTTGTCTCTGTTGCAATTCTGAGTATACAAACACTTGGTTTGCAGAACTCATCATTTGGACTTGAAGGGACATTCCATATTATTCTTCTACAAACCCAAGCAACAAGATACAGTTCAGCAATAAAAACTGCTGCAGTTATAACCTGAACGTGAACTTAGAAAGGATGAAGCTCTTTTCCCGTAATGGTTCATAAGAACATAAGAATTAGGAGCAGGAGTAGGCCATACGGCCCCTCGAGCCTGCTCCGCCATTCAATAAGACCATGGCTAACCTTCGACCTCAACTCCACTTTCCCGCCCGATCTCCATATCCCTTGATTCCCCTAGAGTCCAAAATATCGATCTCAGCCTTGAATATACTCAATGACTGATCATCCATAGCCCTCTGGGGCAGAGAATTCCAAAGATTCACAACCCTCCAAGTGAAGAAATTCCTCCTCATCTCAGTCTTAAATGGCCGACCCCTTAAACTGAGTTCAGTGGGGAAGTGCACTGACTGGTCATGCAGACTAGGAGGGTCCCAAGTTGGATCTCTGGTCTGTGCTGTCTTAGCTAATCTAAGCCAGGGCAGAGGTAGGGGCACTACAATAGGACTCAGCAGTCTAGATAGGAGGAAAAAGAATCAGCCAGGGCTTCAGCACCTGGTAACTATTCAGTGGTGCTTGTTGGAAAGCATGTTCTCGTGGACTTCAGATAAGGACAGATTCAGTATTGGCTTTCCTCCATGGTTAAATAGCCTACTAGCACTCAGAGGGCAATTTTAACCTAACCCGCCCATAGCGAAACTGACGGGATCGGGAGCAACGGCGGTTTTACACCCCGTCCGGTTTTACTCCATTAAAGCCAGTGGAGACTAATAATTGGGCGGTGCGTCAAACCAGCATTCCACCTGATCCCATGGGATTCCCGCCCCGCACGTTAGTTTAACATTACCCACTTAGTATCTATGCTCCGACAATGAGAATATACACTTGGCTGTGATACCAGAAGGGTTTTGCTACTCGAGGAATCACAACTCACTATCTGGAGCCGGTGTGTAAATAGGTGGTTGGGATGGGGAGGAGGAGAGGGAAACTGGTTTGGAGCGTTTTTGACACTTTTATGTACTTTGGCTTCACAGGCTTAGAAAGTGATGGCTTTGAGGTGCAGTCTATTTGTAGTCAGTGTGGTGGCCCAGCATATTTTTGTGGCAGTGTTTGCGCCACAGAGATGCAGCAGCATGTGGGCTCACAAACGTGGTTTCATAAATAACAGAGGCTTGTTCTGGTTCCTAAGATCAACAGACGAAAGTCACCGAAGGCCAAGCAGACAAGAGAAAATAATGGTTGCTCACCAGCAGTGGCTCTCAGTTTAACTTCTGTGCTATTATTTTGTTAGAGGGCAAGGAGCAAGTCATTTGGCTGCCCTCCTGGCCCGGGAATGGTGAGAAAGTGCACTCTTTAAGGCGGGGGGGCGGGGGGGGGAGCCAAAAATAGCAGCCAACACAGATAGGATACAGCCAGCGGCATGAGCAGACAAGTGCACTGATGTACTGCACCACTGAATGGATACGTTTAGGCTCTCCCAAGGATTCCGCCATGGTGTGCTTCTACAGTCAACGGGGAATTCCTTCCTCATAATTCACGAAGGGTGTTTCGAGAGTGAAACAACTGCAGGTTCAATAGGCTGAAGTTTGGGAATAGTTTGCCTGCTAAGCCTCTAGGTCAGGGAATGGTTGTGAATAAGCTTTTTTTTAAAATGATTGAGGGAAACTTAAAAAAATAAAAGTAATGAATATAGTGCAATCCAGATCTAACCACATCTTAAATTATGGATCTGGGCTAAAGTACTTGTTAATGCCTTTGTCATAAAGATAACATTGCTCTGAAAGTTTGGATTTTTGGGGGGAAGGGAATAACTGCATCACCGCAGTCGTCTTGACCATTAATCAGTTTTACTCGATTGGCCCATGGGAAAGCCCATGCATGAGTGAGCCGCGAAACAGGTTGATAGAGGAAAGACCCAGAGTGAGGAAGGCACAGAAACTTCAGCCTTGTCTTGGAATACCAGTAACATAACTTTGTAAAACCAAGGCCAGTCAAACCATAGTCACCTTCCTTCCCAGACACGTCTGAAAGTGGAATTCCCACCATTTTTCAGAACAACCTTGAAGGACTGAGCTGAAACAAATTCCTATTTTAAAATGTGATACATACATACATAGCAGATTTGGATTTCTAAATGCCTTTTAAAAAATATTTGGCAATCCCTTTCAACGATGGTTGCACACTCATTGCCAGTCACATTAACAAGCACTTCCACCAGCTTTTCAAATTATCTGTCTTTTTAAAAAAAATACAATATGCACATCCCCACAAAAGCAGCCTCGTGAAAGTTTGCCCTGCAGCCCTTGATGCACAGGGCAGAGTTTCAGTTGCCGAGTGCTCCAGAAACGGCGCCTCCTGGAAAAGCTTTCCAAGAGGGAGACAATGCATCTTTAAGGACGACCGTCAAATTAGAATGACCTTTCTGTGTAACCTGTGGCAATTATTAGTGTCGCGCAGTAAGATGGGTAATTTGCAGCGCCCGTTTAAAAACCCTAATCTGTTGCGTGTGTATATGTACTGTGCTTTAAAAAAACACATACATTTGTTACAATTTGGTCTTGTTAATAATGACGATCCCATTTTCAAATTAGAATAGATATAAAGATTTTTCTTTAAAAGCTGGAGCTGTGCTGTGTTTACTTTCTCTTCTTAACCTGTAAACATTTTTTTGTGAATTTTGGACAACAACAAGATGTTATATTTTACAACGTTGGGTTCTGATGAGCATCTGTGGAGCCCTTGTTTGGCCTCTGTTTGATGTAGGCAGAAACATCGAGTGAGGCCAGGAGTAGAAAATGAGGGGAGGATTGGACAGACGTATATATGAGAATTGGAAAAGATCAAAGTCAGCGAGCAGAAGTAGTTCAAAATTGTTGGTAATGTAAGGGGTTAGAGGGTGAATATATGAAAAGTTAATACGCGGTGCCATTGCAAAGTCAGATTCATGGTTCCCTGCTGATTGTAGGAATCCCTTTAATAAGTGCAACACTTGAGCATCATTGTGCAGTAGTAGGATGTGGATTAATGTCCTTAAGCCCCCTCATGTAGCTATGGGGCGATGTAGAGCAGAGGTCAAGCTCTTCCACAGTTATACACAGCTGCTCTCACAAACCTCATAGGGAGTTGTCTTGGAGCAGCAGAGGGCTAGGATGAGATAGTTGTCTTAAGTTGGGATGAAACACGGCAGGGATACCCAAGAAGGGGAGAAAATACCTTAAAAACGGAATGTTATTTTAAATGAAGTGGATTTTTTTCTTTTTAAAGGAGCACTTCAGGCTTGACAGTTTGTCAGTCTGTACATTTTATGAATACTAATAGATGTCATGTTGTGATGCTCATGGTAAACTGGATAATACTGCTGTTTTGAAATGACAGCAGTGTTAAACTATATAACGCACTGTAGGTATTCGGGTTCACCGATGTAGGTATTGGACGAATGCCTACTTAATAATCGAGTTCGACTCCAGGAGAACAATCAAAAAGGTTTTTAATGCAGGAACAGAGGAATTCTAACAGGTTGCAGAACTAGGTACAGGAGAGCTATAAAATAGGTCTTCACCAGACGGAGACGCCACGAGGACTGAGTAGGCAGTCCCGTGGATTGCGTAATGACGTCATCGCGTTCTTCCCGCACTTGGGTAGTCACGTGACTTGCGTGATGACATCATCGCGTTTGCCCACGCTTGGGACGGTCACGTGATGTTCGACGTGACGTCATCGCGCTCGCCCGCATCATCGCGTTCGCCCGCGCTCCCAAAGGAGGAAAGCCCCGCACCGGCTACATCGTTACGTTAAAGGGAATTATGTACGGTAAGTAAGGGACACTCGGTGGTACCGCTACAGCACAATGTATTAGTCTGCTACTAAGGTGGTGATGTGTTTAAGTGGCCAGTCATTTTACGGGCACAAAGTTCAATTGCAGTAAGTAAACAAAGAGGGTGAGGTCAGTCAGAGTTTAATTGCTATTTCGTGAGGGAAGTTTGCAGATTAAAACTTGCTTGTAAATTTCTGGTTTCAGGTCAGAAAAACAGCATGAACTAACCAACTTTCTTTTTTATGTACTTTTTACACTGAATCATAAAATTAGACGGAACAGAAGGGCCATTCGGCTCATCATGTCTGTGCCGGCTCTGTGAAAGAGCTATCCAATTAGTCCCATTCCCCTGATTTTCCCCATAGCCCTGCAAATTTTTCACCTTCAAGTATATATCCAGTTCCCTTTTCAAAGTTACGATTGAATCTGCTTCCACCATCCTTTCAGGCAGTGCATTCCAGATTATAACAACTTGAACCGTGATGAATGCTCTTAAGAACAATTATGTAGATAATATGAAGTTTTTTAAGATCCTCAGGTGCTTCATGAGTTAAGCACAATTTAACCACATTGGGTAAAATACTGTATTTAAAATTGGAAAATTATGTTTTGCTAGATTGGTGTAGGATGCAATCTCCATGAATTAAAATTTACCACATTTAAATCCTGAATCCTCTATTTCCAGATCAAACTCATAACATAGAGCAAGCAATGCCTAGGTTTGTTTCTTCTTGTCAATTTTCTCCCTCATTTCTCAAAAGACTGGATGTCCTCCAATACTTCACTCTACTTATGGGTCAGCTGTGGCTCAGTGGGTAGCACACCCGCCTCTGAAGTCAGAAGGCTGTGGATTCAAGTCCCACTCCAGGGACTTGAGCACATAAAGCTAGGTTGACACTCCAGTGCACTACTGAGGGAGTACTGCACTGTCAGAGGTGCCGTCTTTTGGATGAGACGTTAAACCGAGGCCCCGTCTGCTCTCTCAGGTGGATGTAAAAGATCTCATGACACTTTCGAAGAAGAGCAGGGGACTGTCCTGGCCAATATTTAATCCCTCAACCGACATAACAAAAACAGATTATCTAGTCATTGTCACATTGCAGTTTGTGGGAACTTGCTGTGTGCAAATTAGCTGCCGCGTTTCCCACATTATAACAGTGACTGCACTTCAAAAGTACTTCATTGGCTGTAAAGCGCTTTGAGACGTCTGGTGGTCGTGAAAGGCGCTATATAAATGCAAGTCTTTCTAATTGCCATTATTCATGTTTGAGCCTTGCCAGTGAATGTCAGCTGGGATTTGACCACACGGGGCGTCAGAGCTGAACCCGACACACACACATAAGGAGGAGTGGGAACCCTGGCCAGTTTCCCTCTCCCTAAAGCAGAGGTGCTGAGGCCTATTGTCGTGCCCCCTACAGCTGCCTCAGGTATAGATCAGCACAGACAGAAGATCGAACCTGGAACCTCAAGCTATTGGAGAACATGGCGTTTCTGCTAAACTAATGCCTTGTACAGTAAACTTTCAAAACACTTTTTTTTCCTGCTCTATGAAGTGGGAATTTACCTGCTCATTCTGTACAAGGTGTGAACGTAATGTAATCTGCTCCTGTGATGCTGTGTGAGGGGAGAAATGCTGTACTACAGCCTCTGTTTTTGTTACTGCCTGTGTGATCAATCAAGCATAAGCAAACTGCCTCTCTCAAATGTGCCTTGTCAAATTAATTTTGCGCAGCACTGCTGGCAGCCTCAAGTTGTATGAAATAAACCCTGATCTGCGGCAGTTATGACCAGCATATTTTTGGCATAAGATAAAGCAAAGTGTTGTGATCAATAGAGAATGGTAAATGTTTTGAAGGGAATTATAAAGCTGAAAACTGACTTGAGTCATTGATGATGTCCCAAACCACAAGTGTACACCTCAGTGAGTTAATGATAGCATAGAGATTGTGTAGTTTCTACTACAGGAAACTTTTTTTTATCTGGCACCGATGGGACTGACGCGGTGCCAGTTCATCAAAAATTCCGGATAACCAAAAGCTATAGTAAAAGATACGGAGAGCTGAGAGCTCCGTATAAAGCAACAAACCCTGTTGCTTAGCAACAAGTGCAGAACAATGGCCACAAGTTCCAAGCATCTCAGTAGCTTAGCAACAGCTGCAGCCACACCCTTGCACAGCAACAGATCGAGGAAGGCAAGTACAATATGAAGTAAAACTTACCTGAACCTACTCCTGAATTTTGCCGGTTAACCGAGATTTCCGGTTATTTAGGTGCCAGTAAATCGAAAGTTTCCTGTACTGCCTTCTCTTGGATTGTTACAGTCACAGATAGAAGTGACATGATAGGATCACAGCAGTTTGGTCCATCCTGTTTGCTCTTTACTGGAGCATTCCAAAACTAATCCCACTGACTCGAACATTCCTCGTAGCCCTGTATCTTCCTCTGTTTCACTTTTCCCTTAAAAATGCAGTGGTCTCTGCCTCAATCGCTTCCTGCTGCAAAGCATTCTATGCCCTGCGTAAAGAGAGAAAAAGAAAGACTTGCATTTATATAGCACCTTTCACAACCACCGGACGTCTCAAAGCACTTTATAGCCAATGAAGTACTATTTGAAGTGTAGTCACTGTTTAATGTGGGAAACTCAGCAGGCAATTTGCACACAGCAAGCTCCCACAAACAGCTTTGTGATAATGACCAGATCATCTGTTTTTGTTCTGTTGATTGAGGGATAAATATTGACCAGGACACCGGGGAGAACTCCCCCGCCATGCAATCTTTTACATCCACCTGAGAGAGCGGACAGGGCCTCGGTTTAACGTCTTATCCGAAAGACGGCACCTCCGACTGTGCAGCACTCCCACAGCACTGCACTGGAGTGTCCAACCTAACTTTATGTGCACAACGTCCCTGGAGTGGGACTTGAACCCACAACCTTCTGACTCGGAGGCGAGTGTGCTACCAACTGAGCCACAGCTAACATAAATAAATTTCTCTCTTAACTTCTTTCCTCAGTCGCTCAGTGACAATTTTAAATTGATTGTTCCTCATCGTTGGCTCCCCAACCAGATAAAATAGTCTTTCCCTATTTACCCTATCAAAAACCTCTCCTGATTTTCAAACCTCTACTAAATCTTCTCTTCGCTTTCTCTGCTATCTCAAGTTTCTCCTCATGACTATAGATTCCCATCCATGGTGTATCTACGCCGCGGGCTTTCTATGGCTTTAATGTCCTTTTTATAATGGGTGTTCTAACTGTGGCCCAATAATGTCTTGTACAGATTTCTCAATACTCGGCTTTTTTCGGTTTAATCCACCTACACTTTCAAGGAATTATGTAATTGAACTACTAGGTATCCCGGTTGCTCCACAGTCTTTCCATTGAGTATATACTTTTGGTTTTCCACCCAAAAATGTATGATGTCACACTTCTTCATATTAAATTGCCTGCCCATTCCGCTAACCTGCCGAAGTCTTTTACAGTCTGCCTAACCGTTTGCCAAATCCCTTACTTTGGTGTCAGCAGCAAGTTTTGATACGTGTTCCTTGTGCCTAAGTCCAAATTAACTATATATAGGACAAACAAAAAATGCTGGAAACACTCAGCAGGTCAGGCAGCATCTGTGGAGAGAGAAACAGAGTTAACGTTTCAGGTCGACGACCATTCGTCAGAACTGGCGGCAGGTCGGCAGTTCTGACGAAAGGTCATCGACCTGAAACGTTAACTCGGTTTCTCTCTCCACAGATGCTGCCTGGCCTGCTGAGTATTGCAGCATTTTCTGTTTTTATTTTAGATTTCCAGCATCCGCAGTATTTTGCTTTTGTATATATAGGACAAACCCAATACTGACCTCTGGGGTTGATGAATTGATTAATAGAAATGTTGTTATGTACAAGTTGACAACTGCATTGGAAGAAAGACTTAAGAAACTCACTCCACAAAGCCACTTAGTGACTGGAGCCTGCAACTGCATTGTGACAGTTGACATAAAAAAAGTTAAAAGGGAAATGTTGGCAGAAAAGCGTGACCAAAAATTGTGACAAAACAAAGTAAGGTTTGCGGCCAGCAAGTGCATGCCTTACTCAGGGTTTTTAATCAACTATATAGTTAGTTATTATAGTTTGTATAGTTCAAACATTTACTGATTGATATGCTACTTGCTATGTTTCACAAAGAAAGTTTGTATTTTGAAGCGTGCAGGACTGACGAATGTTGGGGGCGGGGGAGAGGTAATAATAATTACATTCTCACCTTCCACTTAAAGGGGAATGCCATTCTGGGAGGAGGTGGAAGACTTACAATATGAAGTACCCCTTCAGATAGGTTTGGATCTCTCCTAAACGGACATACTTCATTTGGCGCAGGTATGAAAGCAGTCTCCGGAGGTCTGGTTCATGCACTATCTCACAAGCTGGGAGTAAAACTGAATTGTTTAGATGGAAGAGCCAAGCATGTCTACATTAGCTGTCTGCCAGTGACCGAAGTGGAGATCAGCATACTTGGCTCTTCCTGGTTGCCAGTCATGGTGTTCAAATCTAAGCCAAAGTGTCCTTGCTGGTTAGGTTCAAATCTGGATGTATTTTTTTTGGGGGGGACGCCTGGAAAGATGAGACATTATGAACCTATTTTTCTTTTAAGTCTTAGGTGAGTGCGGGGGGGGGGGGGATAATATTTTAAATTAGAGGAGTGTCAACTGTGGCTCAGTGGTTAGCACACTCGCCTCTGGGTCAGAAGGTTGTGGGTTCAAGTCCCACTCCAGGGACTTGAGCACATTAAAGCTAGGCTGACACTCCAGTGCAGTGCTGAGGGAGTGCTGCACTGTTGGAGGTGCCGTCTTTCCGAAGAGACGTTAAACCGAGGCCCTGCCTGCCCTCTCAGGTGGATGTAAAAGATCCCCATGGCACTATTTTGAAGAAGAGCAGGGGAGTAATCCCCGGTATCCTGGCCAATATTAATCTAGTCATTATCACGTTGCCGTTTGTGGGAGCTTGCTGTGCGCAAATTGGCTGCCACGTTTCCCACATTGCAACAGTGACTACACTTCAAAAGTACTTCATTGGCTATAAAGCGCTTTGAGATGTCCGGTGGTCGTGAAAGGCACTGTATAAATGCAAGTCTTTCTTTCTTACACCCCCTCTCCCACCACTCCATAAAACAATTTTAATAAGCAATAAGAACAGAAAACGCTGCAGCTCAGGCACGCATCTATGGAGAGAGGTTAACCTGCTGAGTGTTTCCCATCATTTTCTGTTACTAGTTCAGATTTTCACATCTGCTGTAATTTTGCTTTTTAATTTTAATAGGCAGTTTGGCTAGTTTTTTTTGTGTTTTCGGATATTACTTGCACATTACTTCCTGCTTTGATATCTGAAGCCAGCAGCGTAAGGAAGCTTCAGAGGATGCCTGTGTTTTCTAAACAGAGTTTTAAGTTTTTTTGATGTGGTCTTGGGTTTTTTCCCCCCCACCCCCCTTGGAGTTGAAATGATGAGATGACTAATGATTGTTGATGTTCCTTATATTACAGTTCCCTTTTTTGTTGTTGTTGTATGTGGTTGGGATTTACTGTTACTCGTGTTATTTTGTAGTAAAGTATCAGAGGACCTGCGCACCAGGAAACCGGTTGCTGTGTCCCACCATGGCAGATGGCAGAATTCGAATTCAGTTAAAAAATTCTGGAAATGAAAAGCTGGTACCAGTAAAAGTGACCACGGAGCTGCCGGATTGTCATAGAAAAAACCCAACCCGGTTCACTATAATTGTCGTTTAGGGAAGTAAACCTGCCGTCCTTACCCGCTCTGGCCTATATGTGACTCCAATCCCACACCAGCGTGGTTGACTCTTAACTGCCCTCTGAAGTGGCCGAGCAAGCTGCTCAGTTGCATCAAGCCGCTATCAGAGGTTCAACAAGAAGGCCAACCACCACCTTCTCAGGCAACGAAGGATGGACAATACCGGACTTAACCAGCGACGCCCACATCCCAAGCAGGATTTTTTTTTTAAAGTCAGCATTTTGCACCAAATAATATTGGCCGTTTAATTTATAATCCCTAAAAAGAAAATGTAAGTGTGATCTATCAGCAAGTTCCAGTGGATGGGGCCCCTCCTGCTTCCCACAGAACACCTTTTTGGTAGATTAGTCTTTATTTACAGGAAGTCACTTTTCTAAATTAATAGCTAGATAGTGCATCGAATGTGCTAGATAAGACAGCTGTAGAAATTTACAGCTTTCAACTATCTCACAATTAGCATGTGCTTTGATTACCATCAGCCAAACATTTTGAAGTAGGGAGTGACTGTGGCATTGAAAGACCTAAACACTGCATTGCTGAGGTTAATCTGACCCAAGGTGGAGCTGACCTTGCACATTTTTAACTATTTCTGCTATTTCCGTTGAATTCTTTTACAAAGTGTGTGTGTATATTTACGCACATGCATTTGTGTGTACACTTGTTAAGTCCAACAATCTTTTATCATTTGAAACTGAATCTCACGGTTATAAATCTCTGTAAACTGCGCCCTTAAATTGGTATCATCGGAGACAATGGGGGGGGGGGATTTCCTCAGGGCTTCTCCCGCTCCCTTGCTGTAACTTTGATGGAGGTTCCACATAAACGGGACCTTAAGCCTTAAGATATATTTCTTAAGGCTAAAGGGATCAAGGGGTATGGGGAGAAAGCAGGGACAGGGTACTGAATTTGGATGATCAGCCATGATCTCATTGAATGGCGGAGCAGGCTCGAGGGGCCGAATGGCCTACTCTTGCTCCTATCTTCTATATTTCTGCCGAAGTTACGGCGACGGATTAGAAGAAGCCCTGAGGAAATTCACCCCCAGTGATTGTGTTGTACAAGACGTAACATTTGTTCTTCCTTTACTGCCAGTATTGCGTTAATGGAGGTGCTGCCTTTTGAGTTCAAGAGTTACTGCATTTCATACTTGGTGGCAGTTGTCCCTCATGATTTTTTCCAATGGAAAAGTTAATGGGGATGGCCCCCACGAGAACTCTGAAGCACACGGCTTACACGTTTTCAGGTTTCCTTCATACAGCAATGGATAACACTGTCACCAGCATATTTTTTAAATTATCCAAAATTGGTTTGTTTATTGATGCTATACATTTATTTGAAAGACAAGACATTTCCAGGCACAACCACATTGGGGCGGGGGAGAGGAGTGGCGAGTGGGTCTAAAACCCGATGCAAAAATGTTTTGTTGGAGGAGGGTAGAAAGACATCTCATTCATTTCCCCTTGGTCAAGTAGTTCTAACTCTGTTCACAAGATGAGACATTTGATATGATGGCCTGAATTTTAATCCTTTGGCGGGTTGGGAGCCGGTGAATTTAATGGCAGGGCCTGATTTGCATTTGAAACCTGTAGCCAGCCAGATGGAGAGGCTGGCTGGCTGTGGGCTGGTAGGCCTGAGGCACGAGGCCGCAGAGAGGAGAAAGGGAGGGATTGAGTGGGGGCCGGAGGATGATCGGGGGGGGGGGAGTGGAGGATGATCAGGGAGCCAGGGGCAGATTGAGTGGGGACCGGAGGATGATCGGGGGAGGGCAGGGGCAGAAAATATCGGGGGCCGGAGGAGCATTGGGGGGAGGCAGAGAACATCGGGGGATTCCCCAGGAGCATGGGGGTGAGGGGGGAGGCAGAAAACATCGGGGGCAGCCTGAAGATCATCGGGTGGGGGTGGGGGAGGGAGGCCGGCAAGGCAATCGGAGGCCTCGGTTGGGGGAGGGGTGGGGGTGGGGTCTCTGATCGCGAGGGGTGGGTTAGGCAGGGACGCTGGATTTGGAGCTAAGTGTAAAGGCACTTAGCTCCTGGGTCCAGCAGTCCTTGCCTTCCATTAGCTGACCAGGTTTCACAAGGCCTGCAAAACCCGACCAGCCAGAGTTAAATTTAAAATGCCGGTTAAATCTGAGGCACGCCAGCCTCATTATAATATTTAAATGGGTGACCCACCTCCTGGGAGCGGATTGGCTGCCTGCCATCCGTCCCGCCTCCGTTAAAACCGGAAGTGGTCGGGTTGGAGGTGGGTCCAGATCGGAATTTGGATTTTTAACTCTTTAACTTCCCACCCGACCCCAATCCACCCGTTTTTTGGGGTTAAAATCCCCCCCCCCCCCCCCCCCCCCCCCCGATGAGTCTGTCACCGTAATTGTGCCCATTGATCCAGTAGGTTTAGACACTTCAGAACCGGGGAGGCAACATTTTAAATAGCTAAAGGAACTGGCATTTTCGAAGCACCTTCTTGCTGCTAAAAAAAACCCCTCAAAAAGCACTTCATGTAAAATGAATTAGTTTGATGTGCAGTGACTGTTATGCAGGCAAATGTGGCGGATGGTGTGCACATAGCAAGATCCCACAAACAGCCGTGAGATGAAGGACTAATTGACCTGTTCACTGGTGATGTTGGCTGAGAGGGAAATGTTGGCCCGGGCATGTACCTTCTTATCATGCCACACAGGATCTTTAATGTTCACCTGTTAGAGTAGAACTCAGTTTTAATGTTTCCTCCACTTGAAGGGTGGTATTCTCGACCCTGCAGCACACCCTCAGTATTGCACCGGAGCATCAGCCTGCACAGCCCCTTTAACAGAGTACAGGCCATGGTGGGTTTCCTCTAAACTCATCGGTTAAATATTAATTGGCCCG
The DNA here is from genome assembly GCF_052327205.1 of Somniosus microcephalus. Lineage (NCBI taxonomy): Eukaryota > Metazoa > Chordata > Chondrichthyes > Squaliformes > Somniosidae > Somniosus > Somniosus microcephalus. The sequence goes on along the minus strand of NC_140995.1, from coordinate 212,513,800 downwards.
GCATTTAATCCAAACAAAAGGTACTGACACTAATGCCTTTAATTTTTAAACTGGCATGAATCATTTTGCATTTGGAACCTGTAATGTTATATCATAAACTTACTCCAGACGCACTAATGATATGGTTGGGGGGGGGGGGATAATTATAGATACATATGGGTGCACAGAAAAGACAAAGAGTGGACTTAGCTCACTGTGGCTGTAAATGGCTGAAAGGTTTAACCTTCATGGATCGGAACAATGAGAATCATTTATTTTAATTACACGTGTGTGTTAAAGTGGGTCTGGGAAGACATCATGTCTCCAGTGGCAGGCCGTGTCTCCCCTGGACATGTGTCAACACATTCCCGATGGTGAAATACAAATGAAAGAAGTCCGTGTTCCTTTTTTTTAAGGGAAAATTAAATTAATATCCCTCCTCTTGCTACTCAGCAGAAATCTGTAGCTATTACCTTATGTGCCTGCTGGGAGAGTCTGCCATATCCATAAACTTGCCCAGGTTTAATAACCACTTTGATTTAATAGGATCCACCCTGACACAAACATTGTAACCAGTATCTTGTACTGTTATTCTGCGAATGAGTCACTCAGATTCCCCATCTCTGGCCCCAGGGCATTGTCTGTACTGAGACTAGTTATTCTAATCCATATTGTATAAGGTGTAGGTTACCAGTAGCTACATAGCTGAAGGCTATGTCAAAGTGGTGTTTGCCTAATTTAAGATTAAATTTAAACTTGAGCCAAGCTCTTAATTTGTACAATCCTGAAATGCAAGAAGCTGCCAAGGTGCTTGGCGTTTTTGTCCCACTAGCATGCGCATTTCCTTGCAAATGAACATACATGTTCAGTCTCTTGCTGCATCTGCATCTACATAAGCTATTTAAAAATCCTTTGTCTCTGTTTCACTCAGCACCATCCACGATGGTGCATTGTCGAGCTCTACAAACCGGGACTTGCGAGTTAGCTGACCGGCATTATTATCTCAGCCGGAATAGTAATATCAGTGCTACAATTGGCCTCCGCACTTCCGGATTAGGTACGGGAGATGGAGGGGGGGAAGGAAATCAGCTAGTGTTCCCGATCCTGCTCATTAGCCAACGAGTCCTGGCGGAAAAGTGCAGGTGTATGGATGTCAAGTGAGAACAGAATTGGGTTTGTCTGTTGATGGGTGCCCCTGCCCACCTTCCCTGGTCAAATAGTCTGTTAATATTTACTCTCTAGGCTAACAATAGCCACTTAGGTAGTAAAATGCAGCCGGGTGCCTTGCGCTGATTTATATTTTGACGAGGAGAGAAAATTAACATTGAAATTTTTTTTTTTTTTTTAAAGGGAATAAAAAGAACATGAGAATTTGTAAGAACAGGAAAAATCAAACTAGTCCCTGATCAAATTCCTACCAGTATAGTTTTTTTATTAATTTGTTGTTGAATGCACCAAATTATCTATTTATAATTTATTGAAACTTTTAGTAAATGAAAATTGATATATCGTCATCAATCAGTGTGCCCGAGCCAAGCAGCGTGGGCATGGTACACGTTTTGTTTTGGTTAGTAAGGTCCTGTTTTACACAAAGAACGGCAATATATTTGCAATTGAATTAGAATTTTTGTTTGCTTTAAATGTTAATTACCCATGTAGTGATGTAGAAAAAAGTACTCTAACCACACATTAAATCAGGAAGCTGTGCTTGTTTTGTAGCACCTTAATGCACCTGAAATAGTTTGATAATTTCAGTAGCCTGGCAGTTTTACTCACCTGGAACAAGTGTAATCCAGTCTCGGACTGCGAGACATATCCGTGAATATAAATACATAGCAGGCTGGGTGGGAGCCAGATATCCTGATACAGCCACCCCGCCCCCCCCCCCCTTTTCTGGAATGGAGCACATTACTCATCTGCACAGACGTTTAATGCTTGTAAATAGACACCAATAATAGTGGCCGAAGCAGATAAAACAAACAGGTTTATTGCTGGGTAATTGGCACGTTCCAATCGTAGAATGGTTTCTTTTCTGTTTTTGTGTTGTTCTATCCTTTGATTGTCTTGTTTTCTGTATCTTGTCCTTCTTCAGCTGGGAGGTGGAGACAATCTTGAGATGCAGACTTTTCCATAGCTGCAGTCAGCGGCTGATGGGAGTTGTACATAGCAGAACGAGATGCGTCTACCGAACAGTATTGTTTCCCATATTCTTTGCTGTCTTTCCTCCTGTTTGGGGTAAGGCAACCTTTTCTTATAGCAAGGCGATCCATTCAGCCGCCCAGCAGAGCAGTCAGGTTTAAACAGTGACTGCCATCCCATCCTTTGCAAACCTCTAGTAAAACTATAGTAAAAGTTTGACTTACTGTTACAACATCCTCCTTGGGGACTTGGTTTCAGATTTCTGTTGGAATATTACGTAAATTGTTTTGATTGTTCTCGACGTGACAGGAGTGATTCCGGCGGCTTCGTAGTTTTGATGGCTTAGGCTTAAATTTATATCCGACCTTAGCCCACTTCTGTGTACTTCACTTCACTTGCAAGCTGTCACCCTGTCATCGTTTTCATTCCTGGGAAAGTGAATAAATCTGTAATCAAAATATCTCTTCTCAAAACTGGACTGTGTGCCTGGAAGGCAGAATTGCTGGCACCTTAAGTAGAGATTCAATTTGATATCCAGGCCAACATGGTTCAAAAGAATTCTTTTTTTATTAAACCACAAAAATAATTGTACTCAATAATTTTTTAACTAAAGCTTCACATTGCTCAAAATCGGGTTGATTATAATTGAGAAACTCTTAAGAGATGCAACTATTCAGTAACATTTTTAACTGAAAAATACACATGATTTAGGGATGAAATTCCACCTTTAAATGAAAATGAGGAGAATGCCTAGATTTCCTTGTAATTAGTAGACCACTAATGAAATGGTATTCTCACAAATCATGAGCCTCAAAGACTCCTGCGATTTTATTTACGGATTGTTAATTGCGGAAATATTGTTTTTCTGTGAAAAGGGAGAAGCTCACCCACTAAAACTCATGGATTCGCGTCAAATGTCATTAGTCTGAATAATAAACTGCTGTTGAAAGTGGGAGTTCAGGGTCAAGGATAAACGTACTTCCTAAACACTTGTTTCCCAGGATTGACAGAGCCCTTGAACAATACTTTGCTTTGCTTCTGTCACTCTGCCATCAGTCTTTTGCTGAAAGTAGACAAGAATGAAACATCTGAGAGCTGAAACTTTTACTTTACTAGAAAACCTTCCATTTTTCTGTGATGAATGAGAATTTATTTCTTTGTTGCCCTCATTTCCTGTTTGGCCCATTCAGTGTCAGAACGCGAGTTTATTTCCACAAATACTGAGTTAGGCCTGTTAACAACGGTCAGACTGGTTTTTCCACAGGTTCTAATTATGTGTGCAATTTACTGCATTCAGCAAATGTGTTATGTTGCAAACTACTTCAATCCCTATAACTGCCTTTATATTGGGGTTTAGTGGGGAAGAGGGGGTGGGGGGAGGGCGGATAGTGCCGCTGACTCCCACCCCGTGGTGCTTACAAAGCCGGCAGCAACCCCAGAGTAAATTTACCCGATTCACCATAGCTGGTCCCAAAAAAGGGCACTTTATTTTTAAACTGAGCCTTCTTGGCAGCTAGCCTTGAAGTTGCTGCTGGGAATGCAAAACCTGTATGTTGTGAGTTGTCACCAACACCCTTCCAAACTCCCGTATAAAAAAACAGTGACATCGTAGCACAGAGAATTCGACCCAACACAATTGTCACTAAGCAAAAGGAAAAATACCTGTCATATTGGGCAGAAACAACAAAAACCCAAAGCAAACTCAATTGCTACTTGGCCCTAAACAGACAATACAACATGGCTGAGTACCTGACCATGGTAAAGGATAACAAACTGAGAAAAACCTTGACAAGGTACAGACTTAGTGAACATAGCCTGGCGATCGAAAAAGGCAGACACAGGCAGACCAGGCTGCCAAGAGAGGACAGGATATGCTCTCACTGCAGTCAGGGAGTGGTGGAGACAGAGATGCACTTCCTCACAGCCTGTGGAAAATATCAGGGCATCAGGGAGAATTTCTACCAAAAATTCTCACAAATATGCCCTGAATTCAGAAATTTGAATGACGACCAAAAACTCCCATACCTACCAGGGGAAGAGAGAAACTGTGTAACACTAGCGGCACACTATGTTACAGCTTGCCATAAACAGAGGGACAACCAGTAAACCTAAGAAAAGAGTATATATAAATTATGCGAATGTATATTTATACACTCAGGGATATATCTGTTTATACACTGTATGAATAGATCTGCGTTTATGTGTTCAACCATAAATGTATTTTGATGCTTTGGCAACATAAGATGTACCTTATCATGCCAATAAAGCGATTTGAATTGAATTGAATTGGTGCATTGGAACCTCAGATTGGCCATGATTCATGGCTATGCCTTTTCCTCATTCAACTAAATTCCTGCTCTGTCTTGAAGGAGTGCACAGGGCCAGCGCCTTATTGATCTTCCAGTCCCACACGCCTCCTCCTTCCTCACTGTGAGGTAGAGGGTTACTGGTAGGCACACCACCCAGAGATTCTTCCTGCCTCTTGAGTGGCAGGGACCTAGAAATAGATCATCATCAATTTAGTCCATTCAGTCTGGGAACAGATGTGGAGGAAATCGTACAAAAGTGCAGAAAAAAATGGGGGAAAAAATAGTTGGTCAAGGACAGTAGAAAGAAAAAAATAATAATATAGTAAGGATTTGGAACATTTTAAAATTCCACAGAGTTCAAAAAATTACTAATCAGACAGATTTTAAATTACAATTTAAAAAGCACTGACAAAAGTGAAGCATTTTTATCTAATGTTTTGCTTGGTATTGGCTTCTTCAATTCTGTCATGGTACATGTGTGGTTAAAAAACAGTTCCACTCGCACAAATCATGTCCCTGCTAAACTGGATACAGTGCTGCAACAACTGTTCAGTTGGTCACTATGCAGTTTGCTTGAAGGAGGAGCCAAGTTAGTCAATTCAAATACAGTACAAACATGCTGTGTGATTTGTCTATGTATTGGATTGGCAGATTTTTAGATCAAACAGATAGTTATTTAAATTAACAAAGCTTTGTTTACTGTTTTGGAGGTAATTATCAGCCCACTTTTTTCAAATCTTTAAGTTTGATCTGGTAATTTCAGACATAACTTGGAAGCTCTGAAGAGAATTAGACAGGCCAGATAACTTAAAAAAAACAAATACATTAAAAAAGTGCAGCACTTTTAGCCAAGTTATGGAATGTTTATTATTTTCTACTGTACAAGGAGTTAACAACCACTGTTAAAAAAAATTGTTATAGCTTCTCTTTGCCTGTTCTATTACAGTTCAATAAATCCATTTAGCACTTAAAACTCAAAAGAAGGCCTAGTGTACTGCAACATTGCCACTTCTGAAGATAAGAAGGATCCCCTGAGGGTACAGAATACAGTCAGTAGCTGAAGCAATCTAACAAAAGAGATCTCTTTTGTTAGCACTCCAATATTTTACTGGAGATATCAGGGCAAGTGGGAACCGTCACGAGGGGCGTCAGGACCCAGGGCTCACCTATACTAATAGTCTGAAGCAAAGAAGGCAAAAAATAACATCTAGAGCAAAAAGGGCAAACTTTTCTAAATCACTGGTTAGACCTCAGCTGGAGTATTGTGTCTAATTCTGGGCACCACACTTTAGGAAGGCTGTCAAGACCTTGGCGAGGGTACAGAGAAAGTTTACCAGGATGATACCAGGGATGCGGGAATTCAGTTACGTGGAGAGACTGGAGAAGGTGGGATTGTTCTAATTAGAGCAAATAAAGTGAAGGGGAGATTTAATAGAGATGTTCAAAATTATGAGGGGTTTTGATAGAGCGAAGAGGGAGAAACTGCTTCTATTGGCAAAATGGTCGATAAGCATTGGACACAGATTTAAGATAAATGGCAAAAAACCTGGGGGGGAGATGAGGAGATTTTTTTTTTTTTACTCAACCTGTTGTTATAATCTGGAATGCACTGCCTGAAAGGGCGGTGGAAGCAGATTCAATAGTAACTTTCAAAAGGGAATTGGATATATACTTAAAAAGGAAAAATTTGCAGAGCTATGGGGAAAGAGTAGGGAATGGAACTAATTGGTAGCTCTTTCAGAGAGCCAGCACAGGCATGATGGGCTGAATGACCTTCTTCTATGCTGTAAGCTTCTATGATTCTAACCCCAAAAAATCAATAGAACCTGTTCAGAGTACATTTTTCAGCTGTGCCACAATATAAAACACAGCGAATATGTGTGCTGCAAATATGGTTTGAAGATATTTAGAGAACAATGCCAGACTTTTTAAACATTAAAGTATTATTTGAAGAGATAAAAATCTGCCATTGTGGTTGCACATAACTGCTTCCACAGGAATCACGTACACAGAGTACGTTTCCCCTCAGCTTCTGCAGGGGAAAAGCCTAGTTGTTATCGCAATTCCTTTGTGCCAAACAATCTCACTCGAAGCCAATACCACAGAGCCACAAACACCAGCTGCTGTTGCACTCGATGCTCCCAAGTCTGTACCCTGAGCCAAGAGAAAGCTTTTCTTCACCCCCCCCCCCCCCTCCCATTCCCCTCCCCCACACCAATGACTGCTGAGTTGGCTTTGTAAGATATAATCACATGAAAATGTACAGTATAATTATAAAAAGTACTAAATATATATAATGATACTGTAGGTATTTTTGGAGATTCTTCTATCCTTCAGTACGGTGTAACTGGACAATGTCCTTTTTAAAAAAAAAGACACATTGTGGATACAGGGCCGCCGTTTTAGGGTGACTGAATCTCAAATTAATTTTTTATTGCATGGGTTGACAGGATTGTCCAGGGTTTTTGCCTCTGATTTGCGGATTGTATTCTGCAATTGTGTACATTCTCCCCTCCCCACCCCCACACAAATCAGTGGTTTTCAGAATTGTTTAAAGTTTTCTACGGGAGGAATTACTCCCAGCTCGGGCCGCCAGCTCATAGTTTTCATAGATAAGCAGGCGGAACCTGATCATCAAAACACTGATGGGAATCTTGGAATCTCGTGTTATTGAAAAAGAATTTACTCACCGTTAACTGGCGGCACAGACGATAAATGGGCAGAATCACAGATTGTGAATCCCCAAAACACCAGCAGAAATCCAGAATCCAAAACAACTTGCATTTATATAGTGCCTTTAACATAGAAAAATGCCCCAAAGCGCTTTACAGAGACAATCAAACAATGGATGATGAGCCAAAAAATTAGATGGGGTGACAGAAAGCTTGCTGAAAGAGGTGGGTTTTAAAGAGGGTCTTAATGGAGGAGGTGGAGAGGTTAAGGAAGGGAATACCAGAGCATAGGACCTAGGACGTGAAGGCACGGCCGCCAATGGTCAGGTGAGATGGGGGGTTGGGGTGAGGAGGGGAGTTGGGGTGAGGAGGGGAGTTGGGGTGAGGAGGGGAGTTGGTGGGAGGTGAGGAGGTTGAGTTGGGGTGAGAGGTGAGGGGAGTTGGGGTAGGAGGTGAGGAGGGGAGTTGGGGTGGGAGGTGAGGAGGGGAGTTGGGGTAGGAGGGGAGTTGGGGTGAGAGGGGACTTGGGCTGAGAGGTGAGGAGGGGAGTTGGGGTGGGAGGTGAGGAGGGGAGTTGGGGTGAGATGGGGAGTTGGGGTGAGAGGTGAGGAGGGGAGTTGGGGTGAGATGGGGAGTTGGGGTGAGGAGGTTGAGTTGGGGTGGGAGGTGAGGAGGGGAGTTGGGGTGAGGTGAGGAGGGGAGATGGGGAGTTGGGGTGGGAGGTGAGGAGGGGAGTTGGGGTGGGAGGTGAGGAGGGGAGTTGGGGTGAGGTGAGGAGGGGAGTTGGGGTGGGAGGTGAGGAGGGGAGTTGGGGTGAGGAGGGGAGTTGGGGTGGGAGGTGAGGAGGGGAGTTGGGGTGAGAGGTGAGGAGGGGAGTTGGGGTGAGGAGGGGAGTTGGGGTGGGAGGTGAGGAGGGGAGTTGGTGTGGGAGGTGAGATGGGGAGTTGGGGTGGGAGGTGAGTTGGGGTGGGAGGTGAGGAGGGGAGTTGGGGTGGGAGGTGAGTTGGGGTGAGAGGTGAGGAGGGGAGTTGGGGTGAGGAGGGGAGTTGGGGTGGGAGGTGAGGAGGGGAGTTGGGGTGGGAGGTGAGATGGGGAGTTGGGGTGGGAGGTGAGTTGGGGTGAGATGGGGAGTTGGGGTGGGAGGTGAGTTGGGGTGGGAGGTGAGGAGGGGAGTTGGGGTGAGAGGTGAGGAGGGGAGTTGGGGTGAGAGGTGAGGAGGGGAGTTGGGGTGAGGAGGGGAGTTGGGGTGGGAGGTGAGATGGGGAGTTGGGGTGGGAGGTGAGGAGGGGAGTTGGGGTGAGAGGGGAGTTGGGGTGAGGTGAGGAGGGGAGTTGGGGTGAGGTGAGGAGGGGAGTTGGGGTGAGGTGAGGAGGGGAGTTGGGGTGAGGAGGGGAGTTGGGGTGGGAGGTGAGATGGGGTGAGAGGTGAGGAGGGAAGTTGGGGTGAGAGGTGAGGAGGGGAGTTGGGGTGAGGAGGGGAGTTGGGGTGGGAGGTGAGGAGGGGAGTTGGGGTGGGAGGGGAGTTGGGGTGGGAGGTGAGGAGGGGAGTTGGGGTGGGAGGTGAGGAGGGGAGTTGGGGTGGGAGGTGAGATGGGGAGTTGGGGTGGGAGGTGAGATGGGGAGTTGTAGGGCAGAAGGAGGTGGCAGAGATAGGGAGGGGTGAGGCTATGAAGAGATTTAATGATGCGGAGAAGAGTTTAAAATCGAATCGTTGGGAGATAGCGAGCCAGTGTAAGGTAGGGAGAACCAGGGTAACGGGTAAGCATGACTCGGGGCAGGATTCGGATACAGGCAGCAGAGTTTAGGATGTGTTTACAGAGGATAGAAGATATTTGGCTGGCCAGGAGAATATTAGAATAGTCGAGTCTGGAGCCTGGATGAGGAAGTGGAATTTGACTTATTTAATCATTGCAAAGCATTATGACCAAATTCAGGTCTGTTGGTTTTCAGTCACTCCCAGTTAATCTGTGGTCTACTGTAAGAAGCAACATTTATTGTTTACTTTAAGCCGAGATAATGACTATTAGCTCCTGGCATCTAACAGATTGATGCTTGTAATCCATCTGATTCATCTAATTAAGATCATGCTTTAATAAAACTATCTACTGCTCTGTAATCTTCTGACTTAAGTTGTAAATAAAATATTGTTGCAAACTAGCAGTGCAACACAGCTCTTACAATCATAGAATGATGTAGCTCAGCAGGAGGCCATTCGGCCCATCGTGCCTGCGCCACCTCTTTGAAAGAGCTTTCCAATTAGTCCCACTCCCCTGTTCTTTCCCCATAGCCCTCTAATTTTTTTCCACTTCAAGTATTTATCCAATTCCCTTTTTAATTTTGCTATTGAATCCGCTTCCACCACCCTTTCAGGCAGTGCATTCCAGATCATAACAACTCGCTGCGTAAAAAAATTCTCCTCACCTCACCTCTGGTTCTTTTGGCAATCACCTTAATTCTGTGTCCTGTGGTTACCAACCCTTCTGCCACTGACAACAGTTTCTCCTTATTGGCTCTATCAAAACCATTCATGATTTTGAACACCTCTATTAAATCTCCCATTAACCTTCTCTGCTCTAAGGAGAACAGCCCCAGCTTCTCCAGTCTCTCCACATAACTGAAGTCCCGCATCTCTGGTACCACTCTAGTAAATCTCCTCTGCAACCTCTCTAAAGCCTTGTCATCCTTCCTAAAATGCGGTGCTCAGAATTGGAGACAAGACTCCAGCTGGGGCCGAACCAGTGTTTTATGAAGGTTCAGCATTAACCTCCTTGCTTTGGTACTCTATGCCTTCTATTTATAAATTCAAGGATACCGCGTGCTTTTTTTAACAATCTTCGCAACTTGTCCTGCCACCTTCAGAGAATTGTGTAGGTACACCCCCAGGTCGCTCTGTTCCTGCACCCCCTTTAAAATTGTACCATTTAGTTTATATTGCCTCTCCACATTTCTGCATTAAATTGCATTTTCCATGTGTCTGCCCATTTCACCAGCCTGTCTATGTCCTCCTGAAGTCTGTTACCATCCTCCTCACTGTTTACTGCGTTTCCGAGTTTTGTGTCATCGGCAAACTTTGAAATGATCCCTTGTATACCTAAGTCCAGGTCATTAATATATATCAAAAAGAGCAGTGGTCCTAATCCCGACCCCATGGGGACACCACTGTATACTTCTGGTCTGAAAAAAAAACGTTCACCGCTGCTTTCTGTCCCTTAGCCAATTTTGTATCCACGCTGCCACTGCCCCTTTAATCCCACGGGCTTCAATTTTACTAACAACTCTCCGGGGACTTCTGAGTCACATATATGCATCAAATTAGTTGATTTCAGATGAAGCAACATCGTGGTGTTACAGTTGTCCTCCGCACCCCTGGGCACCAGGTTTCCTGCCCCTGACTGCTAGCCAATGAGACCTGTTGAAAAGTGCGCAAGTGTGGGCACAGAGTAAAAATGGGATCAGACTCAGTTATGATACCCTCCACAGTCGGATATCCTGCCAACACTTACTGATTAGATGGATTGAGGGAATCGTACCACAGCAAGATTCAGTGCTTTCAGAAGAGGACAATGAAACATTACAGGAAAGATGTGATTGCACTAGAGAGGATACAGAGCAGATTTACGAGGATGTTGCCAGGACTGGAGAATTCTAGTTATGAGGAAAGATTGGATACGCTGGGGTTGTTTTCTTTGGATCAGAGGAGGCTGAGGGGAGACTTGATTGAGGTGTATTAAATTGATGAGGGGTCTAGATAGGAAGGAGCTATTTCCCCTAGCAGAAAGGTGGGCATAGATTAAAGTAATTGGTAGAAGGATTAGAGGGGAGTTAAGGAGAACTTGTTTCACCCAGAGGGTGGTGGGGGTCTGGAACTCACTGCCTGAAAGGGTGGTAGAGGCAGAAACCTTCATCACATTTTAAAAGTACAGGAAACTTTGGTTTATCCGGAGGTTGTATGGCCGGAAACCTCGATCTAACGGCAGAAATCAGCAGCCGTTTTGTTAGGTTTTTCTTTTTTTTTCTTCTCCTCGCATTTTTTTAAACAGTCTCTCTGGAAAGCCTCTCTGAAGCTGTTGCTAAGCTACAGAGACGCTTCCAAGGTACGGGCCGACTGTTTACAAGCTGTTGCTAAGCAACAGTGTTGTCAGATACGGAGATGAAAACCTCCGTATCCTTCAACATTAGCGCTGGTCTGTCCGGAAGTTTTCATAGATCGGCATCACGCCGGTCCCGTCGGTGCCGGATATCGCGAAGTTTCCTGTACTTGGATATACACTTGAAGTTCTGTAACCTACAAGGCTGTGGCTGGAAAGTTGAATTAGGCTGAATAGCTCTTTTTCGGCCGGCACAGACACAATGGGCCGAATGGCCTCCTTCTGTGCTGTAAATTTCTGTGATTCTATGAAACAATAGTCAGAGCAGTTTTGTATAAATAATGATTTTTAAATAAATGATGAGGAAGACATCCAATCAGTGTTGAGCCATTCAGTGTCAGTTACGCAGTAGTTTACCAAGTCCCATACCAGCTAACTTGACACATCAGTGCTACCTTGTCGGGCGTGCCGTTCTTTCTGGATGAGACGTTAAACTGAGGTCCCATCTGCTTGTTCAGGTGAACAATAAAGATTCCTTCACACTAAGAATAACAGGGACTTCTCCAGGCAAACATGTATCCCTCAACCAAAACCATCATATTTAAACAAAAAAGTCATTAAATCTTATTGCAGTGTGGAATTCTGCTGTGCACAAAATGGCTGCCACATTCGCCTTAATAACCGTTGTGGCTCTTTAAATAATTCAATTTACGTTAATTATTCTGAGAGGTTTTTGATGGCATATTTATACTGTAGTTGTGAGTTTGAGGCCAGTAGCTGCAGTATTAGTTTGAGCCAAGCAGTGGCCCGCTTATATTGCTTGGCTCAAACTGTAATTCCCCTGCTCAGGAGAGGGCTCTCCATCTGCACACTTACATGTTTTACACCACACTCGTACTCCATGCAGTGTTTAACCCAAGCGGTATGAAACTACCTCCTCGAAAACAGCTTCTATCGGGAGTCAGGTCAGGTCCCCAACACCAAACTTATATTTCCAATATGAGCATCACAGCAAAGTGGAAACCATCACTAACGTTGGAAGTGTAAACCCAACCTGAGAGACCTATATAAATGCAAGCCTTTTTTTAAAAAAAAAGAGACGTGCTGCCTTTGGAGTCACTCGGTTTATTATAGAATCATAGAATGGTTACAGCATGAAAGAAGGCCTGTCGAGCCCATGCCAGCTCTCAGCTAGTCCCACTCCCCCACCCTTTCCCCGTAGCCCTGCAAATTTCTTTCCTTCAGATACTTATCCAACTCCCTTTTGAAAGCCGTGATTGAATCTGCCTCCACCACCCCTTCAGGCAGCGCATTCCAGATCATAACCACTCGCTGCGTAAAAAAGTGTTTCCTCATGTCGCCTTTGGTTCTTTTGCCAATCACCTTAAATCTGTGTCCTCTGGCTCTCAACCCTGCTGCCAATGGGAACAGTTTCTCTCTATCTACTCTGTCCAGACCCCTCATGATTTTGAACACCTCTATCAAATCTCCTCAATCTTCTCTGTTCCAAGGAGAACAACACCAGCTTCTCCAGTCTATCAACGTAACTGAAGTCCCTCATCCCTGGAATCATTCTCGTAAATCTTTTCTGCACCCTCTCTAAGGCTTTCACATCCTTCCTAAAGTATGGTGCCCAGAATTGGACACAGTACTCCGGTTGGGGGCAAACCAGTGTTTTATACAGTTTCATCTTTATACTTGGAAGTATATCGCCATTCCTTTATTGTCGCTGGGTCAAAATCCTGGAACTCCCTCGCCAACAGCACTGTGGGAGTACCTTCACCACACGGACTGCAGCGGTTCAAGAAGGCGGCTCACCACCACCTTCTCAAAGGCAATTAGAGATGGGCAATAAATGCTGGCCTTGCCAGCGATGCCCACATCCCATGAAAGAATAAAATCATAATTTCCACACTTTTGTATCCTATACCTCTATTTATGAAGCCCAGGATCCCGTAAGCCTTTTTAACTGCTTTCTCAACCTGCTCTGCCACCTTCAACGATTTGTGCACACATACCCCAGGTCTCTCTGTTCGTGCACCCCCTTCAGGATTGTACCATTTAGTTTATATGTCCTCTCCTCATTCTTTCTACCAAAAGATATCACTTCACATTTTTCTGCATTAAATTTCATCTGCCACGTGTCCGCCCATTTTACCAGTCTGTCTACGCCTTCCTGAAGTCTATCACTCTCCTCCTCACTGTTCACTATGCTGAAATGTCATTCCTTCCCTTATTCCGCCCTGTATATAATTTATAATTGAGGTTGTGACTGAATATTTCCTCCCGCAATGGCTTGAAACTTTTACCTCAAATTTTAACCATGTTCAGTTGAATGTCCCAAATTGTTGTGGAGAACATTCTATATACTGTACTGAAAACATGCTCACCCGACAAGATCTTAATTTTAGTCACATACATAGACTGCTGTATTCCAAAAGAAATGAAACAAAATAGATGTAAAATGAGTTCCAAATTAAAGCTGCATTTTATATGTATACGTTCTATGCCATTCCTTTAAAACTTGATACTGTATTCAGTGTTCTTTAAGGTTTCCGCAGAAAGCGTGTCGAGGGATGTTAAACATTTTTGTACTACACCCACTTGAACTGTAAAAAGACATCCACAGTACAATTCAACATTTTACTCTGCAAGTGGTAGCTTGAGTCAATAGGTAGCACTTTCTTGTCTGATTCAGGAGGTTGTGGGTTCAAACCCCACGTTAGGACTTGATGACTAGCAGATAGTCTAGCACACTAATGAGAGAGTACTGCATTGTTCGAAGTGCTGTCTTGCGGACGTTCTGTTAAATCAAGGCTCTTTCCATCTGTTGAGAGGGACATAAAAGGTTCCATGACATTTGAAAAGCAGGGCCTTCTCTCCCAGTGACTTGGCCTACATTTATTCCTCAATCAACACCACCAAAAACTGATCAGTCATTCATTTGCTGTTTGTAGGACCTTGCTGTACATAAATTGCCAACCACTTTTGTCTACATAACAACTGTGACTACACTTCAGAAGTAAATTGATTGGGTGTGAAGCACTTTGGGACATTCTGAGGGTGTGAAAGCCACTACATGAATGAAAATTGGGTCTTTCTTTCCAAGTTTTGAGTTGTCTAAGACTTATTGTTGGATATTCTCGCTGTTGGATATTCTTGGATAGGTCTGTTACTGGTGGTGGGAGCAATTTGAAGTGTTAGAGGATAGTGTATATACCCTGTACTATTAAAGTGCATTGGACCAAAGTTAAACTTTAAAAGTTTTAGATTAAGTGCAATATTAAGTACCAATATGCTAAATAGGCTTAGTCACTATAAAAAGACATTATGGGAAAGAAAATACAACATTCAAGACACAAGTTTAGTATAATACATACTGAATATATTTTTGGGAGGGTGTTTTCAAAATCTTACATTAATAAAAATCTTTAAATCCCTTGTGATTACAGGCAAGAAACCACAGACCGCCGAATAACCAGAATGGAAATGTTTGGCACTGGTTGAACATACTTTGCAGGCGAAGGATCAATGGTGTGTGATCGATTCCCTCTTCAGTTTTACTTCTGAAAGGAAAACCAGCAAATATGTAGCCCTACCATTCAAAAACAGACTGGATAGCTGAAGGTTGCGGGCAGTTTCAATCTTTACTTCTAAGCTTTGAAGAGAAATCAGAGCTTTCTTTTTCTTGTCTGTGTGTATATAACGGCATTAAAGTGCGGTCATCTGACGGAACGGACATCAACTCAGTGGCTGAACCACCGCTCGTCCCCATCATTCCGCCGAGGTTCAGTGGAAGACAGCGATCGGCGTGGACCTTTCGTCAGGTGAAGCCGTCGGAGCAGTTCAGCAGTGGATTAATTTTGAGCCCATGCATTTTTATCTTATAAGTGTTTCCTGCAGTTATTGGAACCTGAGCCAGCGAATATCAAGAGCTGCCGCACGTTTCCCCTAAAACACAATCAAATACGATCTGAATTGTTTTCATAACACACCCTTTTTTTACATAACAGAAAATGATGGAAATGTATATGTGTAAGTTATTTTGAACCGACTATTTATTAGGTATAGAGCATCTCATGTGTTTTTCTGGTTTGTTTTCCACCTCCCCGCCACCCTCTGTAACCCATAGTCAGACTGAGCCAAAATGCCCTCTGCAGTTTTTTTTCCCCTTGGCTGTTAATTTCTGCTTAATGGTATTTAATTTTGGTTCAGTTCTTGTCGTGTTTTCATACGCTGTATAGGACCCAGTATACATGTAGCAAATGTTAAACAATACCCCACCCCTTGCCCCCACCACCCTTGTGTTTCCCCCCCCACCCCATTTTAATTTGATTTTCCTTCCTTGCACTGATGACTTGCCAGGTATCTGAAGGGGGATTGACATTTTTAACTGTGCAATACTGCTGTACAATTCTGCAGTGCTTTTTATGTCCAAAAATATTTTGCGTCTTTGTAAGATTGAAGTCAGATTCTTTTCTTATAATAAAAAGCGCTGAAAAACCAAACCAAAGATTCTCTGCAGTTTCGGCTCGGCTTTTATGCTACTTGTTTTTTTTTGTTAGCCCACTGACACTGGTTAACAATAATAGCTACTTGGGCAAAGTACTGGAGACCATCTGGTGCCCATGGAACTGTATCTCAGTCAAGGCCCTCAGGAAGGTGGGAAGGTAATGTGACGCTAATGTCAATTTCGGATCAAGATTTGTTCTTCCGCTGCAGAGATACCCGGAGACATACAATACTTTCTGTTCTACATCATTCTATAAATCTATTTTCCCGCCTTGGTACCCTTACCTAACAAAAATATATCGATCTCAGTCTTGAAAGCTACAATTGACCCAACATCCACAGCATTTTGGGGGCGAGAGTTCCAAATTTCTTCTATTTGTGTGGAAAAAGTGCTTCCTCATTTCCCACTTAAATGGTTTAGCTCTAATTTTAAGATTATGTTGCCCTGTTCTCAATTTCCCCCACTAGATCAAATAGTTTCTTCGTATCTACCCTATCAAATTCTTTTAACATTTTAAACACCGCAATCAGATCACCCTCAATCTCCTATCACATTGTCCGCATGCCCGATACGAGACTCCCAAAACAAGCGCTCTACTCGGAGCTCCGGCACGGCAAGAGAGCCCCAGGTGGGCAGAGGAAACGCTTCAAGGACACCCTCAAAGCCTCCTTGAAAAAGTGCAACATCCCCACCGACACCTGGGAATCCCTGGCCCAAGACCGCACAAAGTGGCGGAGAAGCATCCGGGAAGGTGCCGAACACCTCGAGTCTCTTCGCCGGGAGCAAGCGGAAGCCAAGCGCAAGGAGCGCACGTCAACCCAAGCACCTCACCCGCCCCTTCAACCACCGTCTGCCCCACCTGTGACAGAGAGTGTAGGTCCCGCATTGGACTAATCAGTCACTTGCGAGCTCATTTTTAATGTGGAAGCAAGTCATCCTCAGTTCCAAGGGACTGCCTAAGAAGAAGATACTCAAGGGAATACAAGCCAAGTTTATACTCTTTTATACCTGCCTACTGGCTTTTGGTGATTTGCGTACATGGACACCCGAATCTCTTGTTCCTCTACAGTCCTAGGCCTAGAAATTTAGTAAGGCGCTGCAAGCTTTGCGCCCAGTTACCGCCTAAAGAGGGCTTCTGCGCCAGTAGAGGAGGTTGCGCTGATATTGAGCTCGGCGGTAGCCGGTAGCGCTGCGCCGGCACCGATGACGTCATCGGTGTGCGCAGTGCCCCGTTACCGCCCCGATGCCGGCCCGACACCCATATTCAGTTGCCGCCGCCTCCTCCGTGGCGGCCGCTACTAACATCCGGAGACCAGGGCCTTACTGCAGCCTTAGTGGGGCGTATAAAGGTGGCGGTGCGGCCGGCCGCCCGCACCTCCTTCCCCGGCCTCCTCCACCACCCCCCCCGCGGCATTGCCGGCTGCTTTCCGCGAGCCCGGCACTTCTCCGTGGTGCCGGGCTCATTTGCCGGCACAATCCAGCGGCGATCTCCCCGTTGTAGGCACCTCCACCTTAAGAGAAGGAGGAGGCCTGCAGTACCGCAGCCTGCCGCACCGCATCGGGTGGCGCAGCGGCACCTAGAGCGCTGAAATTCAGTTTCAGCGCCCCAAGCGGGGGCGGGCACACCCTGGAATAGCGCCCGGTTCCGACTTGGGGCGCAAAAAGTGAATATCTGACGGTCGCAAATGGCTCCGCGCCCAGCGCTAACTTTTGGGCGCTAGCCAGCTGGCAGGGCCATAGTGAATTTCTAGGCCCTAGTTTCTTATCATTTAGAAAACGCTCGGATTTATATTTCTTGGGTCCAAAGTGGATGACCTCAGACTTGCCCACATTGAATTCCATTTGCCATAGTTTTGTCCACTCAATTAATCTGTCTGTCCCACTGTAACTTCCTGCTCCCATCTGTCCTACTTGCTGTCCCTCCTAACTCTGTGCCATCTACAAACTTGGATTTACAACTCTCTATTCCTTCATACAAGTCAATAAATATGGTGAAAAGCTGAGGCCCAGAACAGATCTCTGGGGAACACCACTTGGCACTTCTCGCCAATCATACTTCCTACCTTTGATCTCACTCTGTCTCCTATTTCCCAACCAATTCCCAATCCAAGTCGAAAGGCTACTGCCAATTCCATACGCTCCCATTTTTGCTGATAATCTCTCTTCTGAAAGCTTATCAAATACCTTCTGGAAGTCCACACAGGTTTTTAAGGTACATTTAAGGGCAAGTAGCCATCCCAAGACATACCCCATATATGTTTTTGTCTACCATAATCTTCAACGGACTGGTTTTCACCCTCCACTTTCAACAGTCAAACAGTGAAGGAGACAAATCAAGAGTGACATGTAATAGTGTAGTAAAGAGGATCCCCTCGGTACACATTTACTTCCCATCAAAGATGTCGGGTGTGCTAGGAGATCTCTCAGACCTTGGGCGACCTTATTGAGGTGTATAAAATTATGAGGGACCTTGATAAAGTGGATAGAAAGGACCTATTTCCCTTAGCAGAGGGGTCAAAAAACAGGGGGCACAGATTTAAAGTAACTGGTGGAAGGTTTAGAGGGGATTTGAGGGGAAATTTCTTCACCCAGAGGGTTGTGGGGGTCTGGAACTCACTGCCTGAAAGGGTGGTAGAGGCAGAAACCCTAACCACATTTAAAAAGTACTTGGATGTGCACTTGGGATGCTCTAACCTGCAGGGCTACGGACCAAGAGCTGGAAAGTGGGATTAGGCTGGATAGCTCTTTGTTGGCCGGCGCAGACACGATGGGCCGAAATGGCCTCCTTCCGTGCTGTAACTTTCCAAAGGTACCTATCTGCATGGTCAATCTCGTCTCCAGATCACGTTGTTTAAGTGGAACAGTCTGTCATCTATGTTATTTACTAGAAAATAGGTTTCCACACATTTTTAAACAAATGTATTGGCATATTCGCTGTGACTATTAGTATTTTAAAAGATTTCAGTGTTAAGTTGGGGACTAGATAGATCACTGTGATACGAAGCTTGTGATTCTGTGTATTTTTTGTTGCAAGCATCATGTGAGTTTTATTCCTCATGTTATTTTAAGATACATAACCTTTTATATCTACAGATTGCCTATTCAGAAACTATTTTAAACAGCAAAGAGAAACAAAATTATCGCTGCTTGAAACTGAATTGGGTTAAATTTCTTCTGTGTGGGTGGAAAGTGCTTTCGGTTCCAAATCAACGTTTTTGAGTACATTTCGTTGTGGTTTTACAAAAGAACTAAGTTAGGATTTGTTTCAAATACTCAGTTGATGTGTTTATTGCAGTAGAGTGTTTTCTTATATATATATATACACTGCATACTGTTGCTCCACTTGCCAAGTGCCATGTGGTTATTTTGGTAATACCACTGGAAGGATTCGTTCAGAACGGTCGTTAAAAATGATACAACTCTCGTTAAATGCGTATTTAGCATCCTGCACCCTTGCGTTATTGCCATGCTGAATAAGCCCTCAGCTCAGGGACTGGCTTTAATGTCTCCATGCCAACTAACAATGAAAGATCAAAACTACACTTCATTTTGGTTTATTTTTGCTGATTTTGGTGCATCCTCAGGATATTTGGGGGTCATGAAAAGCTGAGCAACCAAATCCAGTGTGTCTGTAGTCTTCCTACATTTCTACTTTCAGAAGAAAAAATGGATTTAATTGCTTCAGGCGCACAACCCCAACTGAGCAATAACTTTACTTCGTAACACCACAAGAACAGAAACCCCAAAAAGCCCATTTGGCCAATCTGGTTCCTGCAAACGGAAGCCTAGTTTTCTGGATCTGCCTTCCAGAAAGCCTATTCTGTCTCCATACTGTGCCCGCACCAATCCTGCATCCTTCCACTCCCTCCCTTATCAGAAACTTGTCAATTTTCTTCTCATAAAGGTCTCATAAATGCCACGTTCACTGTACTTGGGAGTCATTTTATCCCATAAGTTGACTTTTTCTTACTCATTCTCGGGATGTGGGCGTTGCAGTCAGGGCCAGCTTACCTATTTGCCCTTGAGAAAGTGATCGTGGATCTTCTTGATCTGCTACGGTCCGTGTGGTGTAGCTGTTCCCACAGTGCTGTTGGGTAGGGAGATCCAGGATTTTGACCCAGTGATGATGAAGGAACGGCGATATATGTCCAAGTGTGCACCTTGGAGGGGTACTTGGAGGTAATAATGTTCCCATGTACCTGTTGCCCTTGTCCTTCTAGGTGGTGAAGAAATCCTGCCGAAGAAGCCTCTTTCCCTCCTCCAATTTTCTCCCCATCTCCTTTGAGAGACATCCACTCCTTGTTGTGGCACAGCACCATATGGGTTTCAGGCACCCCTGGGACCTCAGCCAAGTAGCCATTCTTCATGACTGGTTTTGTTTGATTGCGCTCCTGTGAAGTGGCTTGAGACGTTTTACTGCGTTAAAGGCGCTATATAAATGCAAGCTATTGTTGAGTGAGCCTCAACAATGAATGTCGGTTGGCCACTCAATCACAGGAGCATCAAAACGGAGCCCAATCCCATCCTAACCTGACATTCATCCACCCACCCACTCACAGAGCAGCAGGAACCCTGCCTGATATTTTTTCCCCTCTAACCCTTGGTGCACTGAGATCAGTTATAGTGCTCCTTATGGTGCACTAGCTAAGCTCAGCTGACCCAGCACAGACTAGGAATCGAACTTAGGACTTCATAATCTTCATGATTCAGCTGTTCTCTAGATAAACACACTGAGTGAGTAACAACTCTAGGTGAGTAACAGGGATGATCTTGCATAAGATAATAGAGGCAAAAACTCAAGTCAATCAAGAGATAGTTGGATGCTGTCTTGCGATAACAAAGGTTTCTACAGAAGGATGACCTAGATGAACCAAATAGCTTCCTTCATCTGTACTTAACCTTTGTGAGATGTTGCTGGATTTCAAGTCACACCTAGCTCAGGGTTTTCCAATCATGACCCTTAGTTCTTTGCTTGTTATCCTGGCATCTCCTACCTAGCACCATTGTGGGAACACCGTCAACACAAGGACTGCGATGACTCAAGGTGGTCCACCACCACCAATGTCTCTGTGAATCTGACCACCAGAGTCAGATCCAATACTACAGACTTTCATTATTAGTTCCTGGGACTTGTCCCCATGTATTTAGCTATGCACTCTTAATATTGGGTCTGCCATTTGCAACTACTGCGTCACATTATGGAGATTTCTGCAATAATTGCTCTTTCACCACATCAGTCTTCTCTATTAATTGTTTGTGATACATGCTAGATGTGTGCACATGGAAGTCAATATTTGTGATTAATTTGAGTAGGAAGAATGAGGAGAGGCAATATAAACGAAATGGTAGCATTTTAAAGTGGGTGCAGGAACAGAGAGACCTGGGGGTGTATGTACACAAGTCTTTGAAGGTAGCGGGACAAGTTGAGAAGGCTGTTAAAAAGGCATATAGAATCCTTGGCATAGAGGCATAAAGTACTGTATTTTGGTGGTGGTGATCATAATTCAGTGAGATTTAGCATAGTTATGGAAAAGGACAAAGAAAGATCAGGAGTAAAAGTTCTCGATTGTGGAAAGTGGACTGGAAACAGCTACTTGAAGGTAAATCAGTGTCAGAGCAGTGGGAGGCATTCAAGGAGGAGATAGTGAGGGTTCAGAGCATAAATGTTCCCACAAAGAAAAAGGGTGGAATTCCCAAATCTAGTGCTCCCTGGATGTCAAGGGGCATACAGGGTAGGATAACTCAAAAAGGGAAGCTTATGTCAGATACCGAGAGCCAAATACTGCAGAAATCCCAGAGAAGTATATAAAGTGCAGGGGTGTAATTAGAAAGGAAATGAGAAAAGCAAAGAGAGGGCATGAAAAAATATTGGCAAGTAAAATCAAGGAAAACCCAAAGATGTTTTATAAATACATAAAGAGCAAGAGAATAACTAAAGAAAGAGTAGGGCCTATTAGAGACCAAAAAGGAAGCTTGTGTGTGGAGGCAGAAAACGTGGGTATG
The DNA here is from genome assembly GCF_052327205.1 of Somniosus microcephalus. Classification (NCBI taxonomy): domain Eukaryota; kingdom Metazoa; phylum Chordata; class Chondrichthyes; order Squaliformes; family Somniosidae; genus Somniosus; species Somniosus microcephalus. The sequence continues at coordinate 212,492,098 of NC_140995.1, read as the reverse complement.
GTTCTTAATGAATACTTTGCATCTGTCTTCACAGAAGAGGGACGATGCAGACATTGTAGTTGAGGAGGAGTGTAAAATATTAGATGAGATAAACATAGTGAGAGAGGAAATATTATGGGGTTTAGCATCTTTGAAAGTAGATAAATCGCCAGGCCCGGATGAAATGTATCCCAGGCTGTTGAGAGAAGCAAGGGAGGAAAAAGCGGAGGCTCTGACCATCATTTTATAATCCTCTCTGGCTACAGGTGTGGTGCCAGAGGACTGCTAACGTTGTACTGTTGTTTAAAAAGGGAGAAAGGGATAGACCAAGTAATTACAGGCCAGTCAGCCTAACCTCGGTGGTGGGAAAATTGTTGGAAAAAATTCTGAGGGACAGTATTAATCGTCATTTAGAAAGGCACAGATTAATCAAGGACAGTCAGCATGGATTTGTTACAGGAAGGTCGTGTCTGACTAACTTGATTGCATTTTTTCAGGAGGTAACAAGGAGGGTTGATGAGGGTTGTGCATTTGATGTATGTATTTTAGCAAGGCTTTTGATAAGGTCCCACATGGTAGATTGATCTGAAAAGCCCATGGGATCCAAGGGAAAGTGGCAAGTTGGATCCAAAATTGGCTCATTGGCAGGAAGCAAAGGTTAATGACGGGTGTTTTTGTGACTGGAAGGCTGTTTCCAGTGGGGTCCCTCAGGGCTCCTTACTAGGTAGCTGGCTTTTTGTGGTATACATCAATGATTTAGATTTCAATGTAGGGGGCATGATTAAGAAGTTTGCAGATGATACAAAACTTGGCCATGTGGTTAATAGTGAGGAAGAAAGCTGTAGACTGCAGGAAGATATCAATGGACTGGTCAGGTGGGCAGAAAAGTGGCAAATGGAATTCAATCCGGAGAAGTGTGAGGTAATGCATTTGGTGAGGCTAATAAGGCAAGGGAATAAATGGTAGGACACTGAGAAATGTAGAGGAACAGAGGGACCTTGGAGTGCAGGTCCACAGATCCCTGAAGGTAGCAGGACAGGTATGTAAGGTGGTTAAGAAGGCATACGGGATACTTGCCTTTATTAGCCGAGGCATAGAATATAAGAGCAGGGAGGTTATGCTTTAACTGTATAAAACACTAGTTATGCCACAGCTAGAATACTGCGTACAGTTCTGGTCACCACATTACAGGAAAGATGCGATTGCACTAGAGAGCGTACAGAGGAGATTTACGAGGATGTTGCCAGGTGTAATTTAGCTATGAGGTAAGATTGGATGGGCTGGGGTTGTTTTCTTTGGAACAGAGGAGGCTGAGGGGAGACTTGATTGAGGTGTATCAAATTTTGAGGGGCCTAGACAGAGTGGATAGGAAAGACCTATTTCCCCTAGCAGAGAGGTCAATAACCAGGGGGCATAGATTAAAATAATTGGTAGAAGGATTAGAGGGGAGTTGAGAACTTTTTTCACCCAGAGGGTGGTGGGGGTCTGGAACTCACTGCCTGAAAGGGTGGTAGAGGCAGAGATGCTCATCACATTTAAAAAGTACTTGTATATGCACTTGAAGTGCCGTAACCTACAAGGCTACAGGCCAAGAGCAGGAAAGTTGGATAGGCTGGCTAGCTCTTTTTCGGCCAGCACAGACATGATGGGTCGAATGGCCTCCTTCTGTGCTGTAAATTTCTATGATTCTATGGGCTGGATTTTCCCTATGGCGGCGGGAGAGCTGGTTGGCGGGTTCCGGTCCCGCTCCCGGCTGCAGCCGCTCCCTGAAAAAGATTTTCCGTAGATTGGGCTTGTTAAGCCCACCCTGCGGGGTTCCTGGCCAATTAACAGGAAGCGGGTCTAATGATGTCATTTGATGACACGTCATCAGCCAGTTTCCTTAAAGGGACCACGGCCACATTGATTTTGACAGTTGTGCTGTCAGTGTTCTACAGCATTGAGGTGCTGCAAACACTGACAAGCACTGCACAGAGGTGCACGTCTGCACCCAGGCTCACACATGACTCTCCATATGCTTATGGAGGGAGTGACAGCACACAGGGCGATTCTCTTCCCTTCCCATGGGCGGAAGAGACCTCCCCAGGAGATCAACGCAGTCTGGTTGCACATTGCATAGGAGGACACAAGCAGGGATGTTGTCAGGAGGACCAGGCTGCAGTGGCGCAAACCTTTCAATGATCTCAGTGGATCACGAAACGTTACTGCAAAGCCACACTCAAACTCACCCTGCTGTGCCACTCATCACATCCCCATCACTCTGCCTTCCCTACCCTACTCCTGCACATCCTTACACCAACTTACCTTGCACCTCCACCCATCCCTCTCTATCTACATTATCACTTCCCCATCTCACTAGCCACCCCTCACACTCACCCTCATCCTACTGCAAGCATACCAACTAACAACACACTTGAGAGGTTTAGCCAGTGTCCATGTGAATTTTATGGTAATGTGTTGTCATAAGTGAAATCTATATTTTCAGCACTTCACCTTATTGGACAGATCTGTGCGTACCTTGAGAATTGTCTTAACTGAGTTCTAGTGAATGTTGAGACATAAATCCCGCCCCCCTCCAGCTATTGTGGTGAGTGTGAAAGGAATGGCTTGGACATTAAAGGGATGCTTTACGGTGCTGGTGTGGGATGCTGTCAACCTGTTGCATCATGTGGCAGCCAGGGTGTACAGCGTCAAGTGAAGTAAATCTAGCCATGGTGATGCCATCGCTGGCCTCCCGGGCAGCAATGTTGTCAGGTGCTGATGTCCTGTGTCCTGTGCAGCATCAGGTGATTGTGGAGAAGGTTGGTGTTGTTGTTGGTGCTGTTGTTGATGTTGGAGTGTCTGGTGATGTTGGTGTTGGGGCTGATCGTGGAAGGATTCAGAGGACCAAGGTGTGATTTTTTCAAGGGCACCGCTGTTGCTGCAATAGATGGCAGCTGCAGTTGAGATGACAGAAGCGATCTGTCAATGGTGAGAGAGGTTGTGCCAATGAGGTGCCACTGGATATACAGTTGCCTCTAAACACTTGCAAGCTAAAGAAATCTCTATATGTCTTACAAATGCAATAACCAACAGTTTCTTAGCTCTGAAACAGAACAGCTGCAAAATGGTATCCTTTACACCACTTCTGCAGCTTTCAGCTTATCAGATAAATCAGAGCAGACTCAACTCATGCCAGGGTGAGCTGGCGTGTTCCCCGAGCAGCAGGTAACCCGTGGGGGAGCACGTAAAATTACAAGGTAGGCTCAAAATAGCATTAAATTGGCTGTTAACAAACCATTTAATTATATAAATTGTCTCCCCTGCCGCTTGGGGTCGGGTCAGTTCTGTCAGACAGACCCGACACCTGGGAGACTCGTGTGGAGGCGGGTCGACAGTGGGTTTCCTACCCACTGTCAATCTTTGCTATTTTGACAGCGGCCCCGCCTCCAAACCCGCACTCTGAGCGCCGGCACAATCCAGCACTATGATTCTAAAAGCAAGGAAGTGATGCTAAACTTTTATAAAACACTGGTTAGGCCTCAGCTGGAGTATTCACAGAATCACAGAAACCCCACAGTGCAGATAGAGGCCATTTCGGCCCATCGAGCCTGCACCAGCACATATCCCACCCGATCCCTGTAACCCCTACACCAACACATATTCCACCCTATCCCCGTAACCCCACGTATTTAATCCCCCTAACACTAAGGGTCAATTTTTTTATCATAGCCAATCATCCTAACCCGCACATCTTTGGACTGTGGGAGGAAACCGGAGCACCCGGTGGAAACCCACGCAAACACGGGGAGAATGTGCAAACTCCACACAGACAGTCACCCGAGGCCGGATTCGAACCCGGGTCCCTGGCGCTGTGAGGCAACAGTGCTAACCACTATGCCACCGTGCTGCCCGTGTGGCCAGTTCTGGGCACCGCACTATAGGAAGGATTTACTAAAATGGCAACGGGTATGAAAGACTTCAGTTATGTAGACAGACTAGAGAAAGTGGGGTTCTCCTTGGAGCAGAGAATGTTAAGGGGAGATTTGATAGAGGTTCAAAACCATGAAGGGTTTTGTAGAGTAAATAAGGATAAACTGAGGTGACATGAGGAAAAAAATGTTTACGCAGTGAATTGTTATGATTTGGAAAGCACTGCCTGACAGGGTGATGGAAAAGGGAATTGGATAAATAATTGAATGGGAGTGGGACTAATTAGACAGCTCTTTCAAAGAGCCGGCACAGGCACGATGGGCTGAATGGCCTCCTTTTGTGCTGTATGATTCTGTGATAACTATTTTAAAACTTTTGATTATGGTGTACAAGAGGAATACAATACTCTGCAGCTCTATACCTGAACATTTGCGCCTTACTCCGTTCCCCCTAACTTCAAACGGCTCATCAAACCTACCTCTCGACCATGCCTAACTCTCCTACTGCTGCTTGGTGTCCACTTGCTTAGAAAGGTTTCCAGCCTGCCTTCCTGATCTTAGCGAGTACCAGCAGTTCTACATTCAGCTTGCAGAAAGTTGCGCAGGACCAGCTTTGCTGGGAACGGTTGACACTAGGGCAGGTTTTACATAATGTGAAAGCGGCTTTTCACCTGGTAGGGTTTCAAACTGTAGCCTAGAGAGGAAGAGAGACTCTGCGCTCCATTACTTGAATCAAAGAATTATATTCAACTTTGCATTTGTTTGCTGTGCTGATTTTTTTCCCCTAGCCACCCTATTTTCAAACGTCAGTGCTGTCACATGGGGCTCGATTTTAACTCGCTCGCCTGCCTGGTGGAAAGCGGAAGGTGGGGGCGGGGGGCAGGATGGCATTTAAATGTGATTTGGATGGACACTTCTTCCTCAAGCAGGCTGGTCCTGAATCCAAATCACATTCCAGGATTTAGTCTTTAATATTAATTTTGTGTGCAAAATTTGAAGTGGGAGCCAGAATTTTTCTACTTTCATTAATGAACATCTCCTTTCATCTTACGATTCATCGATGTTGTTCGCATCCTTCTCTGACAATCACCATTATGGCTTTTCACTATGTTGTTTCAATAAGAGTGCATAGAAGCATAGAAGATAGGAGCAGGAGTAGGCCATTCGGCCCCTCGAGCCTGTTCCGCCATTCGATGAGATCATGGCTGATCATCCAAACTCAGTACCCTGTCCCTGCCTTCTCCCCATATCCCTTGATACCTATAGCTCTAAGAAATATATCTAACTCCTTCTTGAATATATTTAAAGACTTGGCCTCAACCGCCTTCTGTGGTAGAGAATTCCACAGGTTCACCACTCCCTGGGTGAAGAAATTCCTCCTCATCTCTGTCCTAAATGGCTTACCCCTTATCCTTAGACTGAGAAAGCAATTTGGTTTTCAAAGAGTTGAGCTAAAATGGCTTACATCTATGGCATGATCCAATGGTCACACATATCTCATGTTAAGGACCCACCTAGACATCACTCATGAAGATTCCATGATATAATCACAATCTCAGTCCCTTTGGGATGAACAGGAAGTTAAGCATCAACCTGCTAACTGATCCTTCTTTGGATAAATGGCAAAGCTAATTAAACTGGGACAAGTGGAAACTTGTGAACAGTTCCATGAAATGGGAACATCACTGAAGAAGACTTCCTTGAATCTGCAATGGAGACTAATCAGGTAGAGGTAACTGAGTCACCCACATTATAGTTCATTGCAACACTTTGTAATATTGCTGTTTAATGATTGACCGGTTGTAAATACACTCAGAATTTCTACAGTACAAAACTCAAAACAATGCTCACCTGATCTTTGAACACTAGATACTATCCTATTATAATGAGAGAAAAGTTTCTGTGAGTAAAAAAAAACTTAACATCTTTGAATTACCTGTTTTGTTATGCTTCCATTCTATTTAACATTTTTTAAAACTAATTGAATGTTCCAAAACTCAGCTTCACCTATTCCTTCCATAACTTTTCACAGACACTTGCAATTAAAGACAAGATGACAATTCTATAAACACTTGTATCGTTTAGAAATATACGGTCTGTGTGAAGTACTATTTGAAGCAAGAGAGCCCCAGGAGGGCACAGGAAACGCTTCAAGGACACCCTCAAAGCCTCCTAGAAAAAGTGCAACATCCCCACCGATACCTGGGAATCCCTGGCCCAAGACCGCACAAAGTGGAGGAGAAGCATCCGGGAAGGTGCCGAACACCTCGAGTCTCTTCGCCGGGAGCAAGCGGAAGCCAAGCGCAAGGAGCGCATGTCAACCCAAGCACCCCACCCACCCGCCCCTTCAACCACCGTCTGCCCCACCTGTGACAGAGACTGTAGGTCCCGCATTGGACTCATCAGCCACCTGAGAACTCATTTTTAATGTGGAAGCAACTCATCCTCGGTGCCGAGGGACTGCCTAAGAAGAAGAAGTCTCCATGATACGATGATTCTATATTTGTTTGACAAAGTGAAAATTCTGGTTTGTAAATGGTTAAGGCAATGAATCGATTGGCTCCTTGCTAACATACAGTTCCATGGGCAATGGACACCATCTAGTGCCTCACCCAAGTGGCCATTCTTTGTGAGCCTTGAAGGTGAATGTTGGACGGACTGGTTGGAGGTCGGGGGGGTTGCTTGTTACAGCTGAACCCAATCCTGTTCTCATCCGACATACACACTTCCAGGGGCTGGGGTCAGTTAACTCAGCACAGGTCAGGGAATCAAATCTGGGACTTCATGGCACGTGTCTCTCAGCTATTCACTACTGTAAACAGCTGAACCAGCAAATCCTGTTTCTGTTTAACTAAGTGGACTGACTGTACTAAGTCCTTTTGATTTTACGAGGCAGCTATTTCCTAATTCATACTCAATCGTACTCATCAAAATACTAGCATTCTGACTGGAAGCCCATTTAAAACCAACTGAGGATCCCCTAATACAACTTCATAATGCACTGCAAACACATCACCAGACAAATTCTAATCACCATCACATACACAATCTTGCACATTTGGCCTTCATTTCCGCACTCAGAAAAAACTCTGCACAGAAATGGAAATCCCTCACACATTTGGTTATTTTCACAGGAAACACCTCCACTTTCCTTCATCTTTTTCAAGTCTACCCCACATTATAGAAAAGAAAACACAGAGCTCCTAACAAATCTACCTACAAAGAACACACATGAGAGAGATACTGGAAGTGATGTTTCCAAATCAGCTCGCATCCTGTACGCTACTGTAATATACAGGATCAGTCAATTGCCTAGATTTGCTGCCAAGCTCCATAAAATAATAAGGTGCCAATTCTAACATTTTGTTTTTGCTCTTCTTTTTTCCACCAATCTTCTCCCCTCATCTCGTGAAGGTGTTGGCTGATTGTTGGGGTACAATTCCATGGGCAGCAATACATTGCCCAAATGGCCATCATACATTTGCAAGCCTTGACAGCTACTGAACCTGGGGGTGGGGGGGATCACAGCTGACCCTGCCCCATCGCCATGCCAAAATACATGCACTTCCAACAAGGACCACTGGATACCAATCATGAGTAGGAATTCTGAACTATTTCCCTGGCCTAACTGAGGCAGGTTGAGGCCAATTGTAGCCACCCAACTCCTGCCGGGCTGACATCAGCCAAATCAGCACAGATGGTGGACCTTCCTGGCCTGTACTTAGTGCCTTAACTGGCTGAGCCATCAGGACAGCAGGGACCAAATTCTACTGACAACCTGTTGCACCAAAGTAACATTGAACAATAAAAACTAGACTCTGTCCTTACATTGGTAAAAATTCAAGGTAATCTACCAGTTTCTTGGTACAGTAATGAAATTATACATTAGCATTTTATTCACGGTGATGTGTAATAAAGTTCAATATCTAACACTCTGGGGACTGAGAGCTATTTTTTTGGGGAGCAAAAGTGGTTTTCTGCATCTTTACGATTTCTTAAAATTATATTCTGTAAAAAGTAATGCTGAATAATAAAATATGGCGTGTAGCTCCAATTTTATTGCACTGAAGTAAAGACAGAAGTTTCTTGTTTTGGATCAATTTTCTCCCCTTCTCTCTTCAAGGTGTTGATTCCTGCTGACATTCAGTTTCCACTGTGCCCTCTGGTATCTTGCCCAACAGGCCACTTCTTTAGCTGTGAGCCTATACAATGAGTGTTAGTGGATAATTCACGGGTGGTATCATAGTCGAGACAGATCCCGTTCTCATCCCACATCCACACGTGTACACTGCTCAGCAGGAATTGCCGGGAGAGGAAACTCCGGTTGATTATCCCTTCCATAAACTCGGTCACAGAGGCAATTGGGCGCCCCCAAACGACCACACTAGCTGAGATCAGAGAACTCAATGATGACCGCAAGAAGATGGAGCGTTCAAAGCTGTACGAGTTTCGGTCTCAAATGTCAGTTCCAGGTTGCCCTAACCTTTCTCAATCAACACACGATGTTCTTTTGCTGGTAAAATATCTCACAGATAAACATGTGGATTAGGATCCATGGCCCAAGGCAAAACATAAAGCCCTTCAAATCTCGGAGTGGCTGAACGAGGTTGAGCACCTGCTTTAGTTTGATAAAATAACCCAGTTTTGCAATGCCACTTTGGACCAGTGGTAGCACTGAATCAAAAGATTGTGTGTGTTCAAGCTCTGCTCTAACGCAATACTTTAGAGCGGTTAGAGGTTAGAGGTGAAATGTTGAACGGAGGCTGTCTCTGGATTAGGTGGAAGCTAATGACCCAAGAGAGCAATGAGAATCAGCAGGGAGCTATTCTGGCCAACATGCCTCTCCCAACCAACACCCCTCAAAAATCAGTTTTGTAGAAAAACACTGAGTTGGCGATTTCCCTGGCCTAAAGTAGTTCCAGAAATAAGTACATCAAGTTCACACAGCATATATCCTATTGTTTTTAAAATGGCACTATCCCCTTACTTTTCAAAGCTGCCATCATCCCCGTCACCCTCCCCCCCAACCATTCTCAAAAAATCCACAAAGCACTGCGGATGCTGGGAGCCTGAAATAAAAATCGAAAATGCTGGGAATACTCAGCGGGTCAGGCAGCATCTGTGGAGAGAGAAACAGAGTTAACGTTTCAGGTCGATGGCCTTTCATCAGAATTGGAAAAGGTTGGAGATGTAACAGGTTTTAAGCAAATACAGAGGATGGGGAAGTGGGCGGGAGAACAAAAGGGAAGGTCTGTGATAGGGTGGAAGGCAGGAGAGATTAAATGACCCAAGGGATGATGGTGCAAAGCAAAAGAAGATGGTAATGGGACAAGTAAAGAAACAAAAGATGATTCTAGATGAAGTGTAAATGGGAATAGCAAAATCATCAACAGCTGCCGTCTGAAAAAATAGGGGCAGAGTTTATGATCTGAAATTGTTGAACTCACTATTGAGTCCGGAAGGCTGTAAAGTGCCAAATCGAAAGATGAGGTGCTGTTCTTTGAGCTTACGTTGAGCTTCATTGGAACAGTGTAGGAGGCTGAGGACAGAGAAGTTAGAGTGGGAATGGAGCGGAGAATTAAAATGACAAAAATCCACCCTCAACTCTTCCGTCCTCACTAACTACCATCCCATTCCCAACCTGCCTTTCCTCTCCAAGGTCCTTGAAAATGTGTTTGTCACCTCCCAGATCTATACCTATCTCTCCATCAACTCCCTGTTTGAATCCCTCAAATCTGCTTTCCGCCCCTACCACATCACCAAAACAGCCCTGATCAAAGTCACAAACAACATTCTGTTGTGACTGTGACGCATTCCCCCCACGCCGCCCCGGAGCGCCAAGACCCTTCTGTAGCCTTCGATGCAATCGGTCACATGACCCTCCTCCAACGCGCACCTTCATTGCCCAGCTCAGTTGTACTCACCTTGCTTGGTTCCACTCCACTCTGATCTATCCAATCATAGCCAAAATTCACAAGTTTTCAGAACTGCTGCTGTTGTGATATTTGTTGGAGCTCACATACATTTTTACTATCTTAGAAATGAATGAAGTCACTGGGTTTTCATTAAAAAAAGCAGCAAATATTTCAGTTAACAAAAGGTGAACAGTGACGAGAGTTTCCCTGAATGATGCAATACAGGTACACTATCCCTTATCCGAAAGCCTTGGGACCAGCTGAGTTTCGGTTTTCGGAATTTTTCGGATTTCAGAAGGTATTATTATAAGACTGGGAAATTTGTATTTAATATAAATTTTAAAAGTTCAGGCTACCTCTTGCGACTGTTCCGTGTCTCATTCCCCTTCCTGCTTCTCTGGAAAGCCGGATATTGGCTGACTCCTACTAAGCTGGCCCGCAAATCAAGTCGGGGGTCGGTTGGGGGGTGGAGAAAAGAATATCGGACGAGCCGCAGTTCAGGTCGGGGTCGGGGTCAGGGGGGGTCGGGGTCGGGGGGGAGAAAAGAATATCGGACGGGCCGCGGTGCGGTTCGGGTCGGGGAGGGGGCCGCGGTTCGGGTCGGGGAGGGGGCCGCGGTTCGGGTCGGGGGGAGGCCGCGGTTCGGGTCGGGGGGGAGCCGCGTTTCGGGTCAGGGGGGGAGCCGCGGTTCGGGTCGGGGGGGCCGCGGTTCGGGTCGGGGAGGGCCGCGGTTCGGGTCGGGGGGGACCACGGTTCAGGTCGGGTGGGGGGGGAGAAAAGAATATCGGACGGGCCGTGGTTCGGGTCGGGGGTCGGGTCGGGTCGGGGGGTGGGGGGGGGAGAAAAGAATATCGGACGGGTCGGGGGTCGGGTCGGGAGAAAAGAATATCGGACGGGCCGCGGTTCGGTTTGGGTCGGGTCAGGGGGAGAAAAGAATATCGGACGGGCCGCTGCAGCTATCGGACGGGCCGCTGTATTGTTGGGTTCACCCTCCCGGTACCTCCTTCACACTGCCCGGCTCGGCCTTCAATATCCTACCCAGGAGGGAACTCTGTGACCCTCTGCCCTGCTCAGCGTAAGTCGTGCGCCACTCTGGTCATGTCGTGCGCACGACTTACGCTGAACGAAAAATCTTTCAGTTTTTAGAGGTTTTCGGTAGTTCGGATAAAGGATAGTCTACCTGTAGTTATACTTCAGGTTCCAGCCACAAAACAGAAGTAACTTAGGTGTCAAATGTAGGCCTTAGTTACACAAAAATGAATAATAATAATGAAATAATAAACGTTTTTTGTTTAAATTGGTGTAAATATCCACAGTAAGCCTCCCCTTGGTAACCATTTATTGTTTACTGAGCACAATGTATATCCCAAAATGTGGACTTTTAGAGTTTCTTAGCAAAAAAAAAATCAGTGTCAGCTGTGGCTCAGTTGGTATCTCCCTCACCTCCGAGTCAGAAGATTGTGGGTTCACGTCCCACTCCAGCAACTTGAGCACAAAAATCTAGGCTGACACTCCACTGCAGTACTGAGGGAGTGCTGCACTGTCAAAAGTGCCATCTTTTGGATAAGCAGTTAAACCAAGGCCCTGTTTGCCCTCTCAGGTGAATGTAAAAGATCCCATAGCACTATTTAGAAGAAGAGCAGGGGAGTTATCCCTGGTGTCATGGCAAATATTTATCACACAGTCAGCATAACTAAAACAGATTATCTGGTCATTATCACATTGCTGTTTGTGGGAGCTTGCTGTGTGCAAATTGGCTGCCACGTTTCCTACATTACAACAGTGACTACACTTCAAAAGTATTTAATTGGCTGTTAAGCGCTTTGGGACGTCCGGTGGTCGTGAAAGGAAGTATATAACAGTAAGTCTTTCTTTTCTTTTAAAAAAAAACTGTCCTCAACAGGTAAAGGTACTGCCTGCTGCACTACTGAACAACACAGATTAGGAAGGCCCAGGTTTGACCCCTGGTTTTGGTTGAAATAGCCAAGTTTCATAGTAAGGCAGTGTAATTGACTTCAGTGTGTTTGGGCTGGGCACGGGGGTAAAAAGAAATCAGCCAAGGCATCTGCTCCTGACGAAGGGTCATCGACCTGAAACCATCAGAAATTCGGGTCTCCACGGGTGAGTACGCACGGGGTACTCACCCGTAGGCCCGATGGAAGTGCCGGTTTCCTGCATGCACTGCGCATACGCGGGAAACCGGTACTTCCGTTCCTCTGAACGAAGAGGTTCAGAGGTCGAACGCGTGCGCGCAGGGAGGCTGCGCGTGCGCATCGAACTTAGGTTTTTTTTACAGGTTTCTCCGGGAACGTAAGCCTGCAGAATTTAGAAATATAAAAAGCAGGCGTAAGGCCTGCTTTTTACAAGGTAAGTGGTGAATTAATTAAAATTAAAACATTTTTTCCACAGGTTTATTATTTTTAAATACTTTAAAGCAAGGTAAGTTTATTTTTAGCCCCGTTAGAATATAAAATTATTTTTTTCAAAAATTTAAATTATTGTTTAAAATAGTTATTTCATGTAATTTATAGTTTATTTAAAAAATGTGATAAAAAAAATTATTTGAAGGTTTAGTGCTATTTTGGGACCGTATTATTTATAAGTCTTGACAGCACTTCCTGTCAGACCTATGAATGGAGCATTCCCTGCTCCGATTGCCTGCCCATGGCCCACGTGATCCCAGGGGACGCATCGAACTAACTGCGCCCCTGGGATACGCAAGCACTGCGTGCCGGCAGCTGGACCAGGCCCCGGATCAGAATCCCATGCGGGCCCACAGCACAACGGCCGGCGCGCAAGGTAAGTGCAGGTCGGGGGCTTGCACCCGCGGGAAGCCCCCGACCCGAATTTCTGAGCCCTTAACTCTCTTTCTCTCTCCACAGATGCTGCCTGACCTGCTGAGTATTTCCAGCATTTTCTGTTTTTATTTCAGATTTCCAGCATCTGCAGTATTTTGCTTTTGCTCCTGATTGATATCCAGCAAGCTCTGCCGGAAAGCACAGATGTGTAGAACTCGGGTAGGATCTGGATCTGGTTCAGTTGTGATTACTCATCACCTGTTGGGAGTTGGGGTCAGTAATGGAGAGCTGTCAACTCCGATGAAATTGTATCACAGCATCTCATCTGCAGGAGGGAGAAACATTTGGGAGGATGAAGTATCCAACTTTCACACTGAAGGCATACCTTCAACAGCAGGTGTGTTGCCAACAACGACGCTCTCAAACGTAAAGCAGGGCCACCTCCATAACACCAAGGACATCAGAGGCTCACACTTTCAGCAGTTCTATAAACTACCTGTCGTGTTCCCACCTAAATCTAAACACACATAGAGCCATATTTTTATTGGCCTCTGTCCACCTGCCCCAGCACTTTGACCTCCAACATGTATCGATTTGAAGTGACAGCAGGAAGAAAGATAAATGGGGAGAGCGGCACACAGAGGTCATGGATCTCGATTTTAAGAGCTGGAGTCCTGGGTGTCCATTGAGTGTTAGTTCCTCATTAGATTTCCACCATGACTTTACCGTCCTCACTTTTATAAAGTGCTGGCTAGGCCACAACTGGAGTACTGCATCCAGTTCTGGTCACCACACTTTAGGAAGGATGTGAAGGCCCTTGAGAGGGTGCAGAGGAGATTTACCAGAATGGTTCCGGGGATGGGGGATCTTAGATACAAGGACAGGTTGGAGAAGCTGGATATGTTTTTATTAGAGCAAAGGAGGTTGAGGGGTGATTTGATTGAAGTGTACAAGATTATGACGGGTTTGGATAGGCTAGACGAGGAAAAGCTGTTCCCACTAGTTGATGATACAAGGACTAGGGGACACAGATTTAAGGTTTTGGGCAAGAGATACAGGGGGGAGGTGAGGAAAAACCTTTTTAGGCAGCGAGTGGTGATGACCTGGAATTCGCTGCAAACGGAAGTGGTGGAAGCGGAGACACTCAATGTTTTCAAGGGGAGACTGGATAGGCACTTGAGGGAAATAAACTTGCAGGGCTACGGGGATAGAGCGGGGGAATGGGACTGACTGGATTGCTCTACAGAGAGCTGGCACGGACTCGATGGGCCGAATGGCCTCCTCCTGTGCCGTTATGACACTATGGCCTAGAAATTGGGTTGGGGCGCCAAAGTGGGGCAAAAGTCGGCGGAGCGCAGGATTTAGCGCAGCGATCGGAGTGATACCGATCGCCAGAAATTCAGTTTCAGTGCCCCTCGAGGGACACGGGGCGAGGCTCGAGGCGCTCCGCGTCCCTCTTAGGACGCTGAAACTGATTATCGCAGCGCAACGTGCCGCAGCGCCACATGCTGCGGCACGGCACGCTGCGGTACTGCAGGCCTTCCTCCCACTGTTAAGGGAGAGGTGCCTGCAACAGCGCGATCCCCGCTCGCGAGTGCCAGCAAATGAGCCCGGCACCAAGGAGAAGTGCCGGGCTCTCGGGAAACAGCTGGCAATGCCGCGGGGGGGGGGGGGGTGTTAGGAGGCCGGGGACGGAGGTGCTGGCAGGCGGCCGCCGAAAAAGCGGCCGCCCCGCACCTCCACTTTAACTTGCGCCGCTGCCGGCACAGTAAGGCCCCGTGAACCGGGCGCGGGTAGCGAGCGGTGCAACTGCGGCGTTCGCTACCAAATATCGCGAACGGGGCACGAATGGGGCGCTGCGCACACCGATGACGTCATCGGTGGCGGCGCAGCGCAAATGCCTAACGCCACCATTAGCGCCCCTACTGAATATCGCGGGAGACGCAGCCAGTGGCGCTACAGCCACTGACTGCCTCTTTAGGCGCTAACAGGTGGCGCTACTCACCCAATTTCTCCCCCATAGACTCTATGACTATGACCTCTTCTGGAGGCTTCAGTGTCACAGAGGAGTCTGATCCCGCCCTTACCCAACACCAACGCAATAACATTTTCCGAAAGAAATCACTGGATGTAAGGTGTCATCTTACCCCCCCTCCATTCAACCATCTAGTGAGTCCAGCAATTTTACCGTTGAATGTTGTTTTTGTTAAGGGAACTTGCTTGGTAATTTTTTTGTTAAATCTCAACAGCATTTTGTTTATTGAAACGTGTGATGACACTTTATTTACAGAGAAAAAAATGACGTCGCATTCTTCACATAGCTAGAAGAACATCTCAGCACTCTTCTTAATAAAGATAGCTTCACAAACATTAATATAGGCTGGCCAGGATCCACCCTATACCCATGCTAAACTAGGACATTCGCACACAATTTACACCTTAGGATGAAGCAGCTGAATCAAACTCCAATTCTGCTGCTCTAACTCTATCAAGACATATCTAAACAGATGGCTTAGTGCTGGAGTACTGACCACTTCCACCCCTCACGCACCCAGTAGATCCATACCAGCGAGTAAAGAACTTATACAGCGCCTTTCACACCCTCAGGATGTCCCAAAGCACTGCACAGTGAAGCGTAGTCATTGTTTTGTAGACAAACACGGTAGCCAATTTGAGAACAGTAAGTTCCCACAAGGAGCAATGAGATAAATGGCTATATAATCTGTTTTATTTACGTTGTTTCAGGGAATAAATGTTGGTCAGGACGCTAGGATAACTCCCTTGCTATTCTTTGAATTCTGCCATGGGATCTTTGACATTCACCTGGCCAGGCAAACGGCGCTTTGGTTTAACGTTTCATCAGAAAGATGGCACCTGTAATAATACAGTACTCCCCTCCCTCAGTAGAATCATAGCATCATACAGCACAGAAGGAGACCATTTGGCCCATCGAGCCTGTGCTAGCTCTTTAAAAGAGCTACCCAATTAGTCCCACTCCCCGTAGCCCTGCAATTTTTCCTTTTCAAGTATATGCCCACTTCCCTTTTGAAAGTTACTATTGAATTTGCTTCCACTACCCTTTAAGAACATAACAACTCGTGCGTAAAAAAAAAATTCTCCTCATCTCCCCCTGGCTTTTTTCCCAATTATCTTAAATCTGTATCCTCTGGTTAGCAACGGAAACATTGGAGTACTGCATTGGAGTGTCAACCTATGGGCTGAAATCTGTGGAGTGGGGTTTCGACTGACAACCGTCTAATTCAGGGGCGAGAGCACTACCATTGAGCCAAGGATGACAGCCTGCAAGTAAATTGAACCAGTGTGCTGTGGGGTGAAACGGGCTGGACATGCTGATCACTGTCTTAAGGTCAAGAGTGTCGCAGATGGGTGAGACAGTGGGTACAAGCTCGCACCAGGAGGTTTTGAAAGAAAAACAGCAGTCCCTTTGTGTGCAGGCAGTGTAACCTGGCTGTTGCAAATGAGGCAATTTTGTTTAATGCACCTCACTCACAGGAGTCCCCAGAATTGTAATAAGGGCATTATACAAACAAAAATACAGGTTGTGCCAGTGAGAGGGCTAATTACAGTAATACCTACAATCCACACCCAGGATAAAATGTGTTCATGATGTGTTAGTCACCATACCAGTCCTACCAGTTGCTTCAAGCTCATGTGTAAATACATATCCAGTAAACACCACACGAGTCTCAGATATTCATCAGAGTGAAAGATGTGCAGTCCGTGAACACTATTCACCAGCTAACAGCCTAAACGGCTCATTCATTACATTTCATTGTTTACCTTCAGCATCTGTAATCCTGGCCAACAGACACATGAGGTTCAATAGACCATTGCGAAGTGATGTATCTAAGTCAACATGCATCTAACAGGCTCTTATTCCATGTTGCCCAGAAAACAGCCATGAAAATACCAACAGATGCAAAATTAGCAATGATCAAGCTCGATCCCTTTTAACCTTCTTTCTCCCCTCGCCACTTAGCTAACAACTGTTGTTTCCATGCAAAAAAAAGGCAGTCACTACTTAATATGGCAGCAAATATCTGTTAGTGTAGAGAGATGTACTGTTTGAGAAAAGCCTGTTTCTGTAGGGCACTCTTTAATAAAAAACAAAGTTCTGTTCATTTCAACAGCTTTGCAATTCCCGTTAAATCTCACTCCTGGCAATCAATAGTTGACCCTGATAACCATTGACAACTCTTCGTAAACAAAATAAGACCAACGTCAGTGCTTCAAAGTAGAAATCTGACTTACAATAAGTTTTACACAAGCTAATTTCCAGATCAAATAGAACGCTGCTCTAGGTGTTCAAATTCAAGCGGCAGAACCACTTCCTAGCCACAGACCCTGTATTCAGACCTAATTCTACAGAACATACTTCAACTGCACCCTTCCAGTTCTGAGTTATCAATGTTCAGAACAAGCGCCGAGCCACAGTTACATCAGAAATTAACCACACACCTAATCAAAATGATTTTCTATCTTATAACATCTTTAAATTTACATTTTTTTTTTAAAGAAAATGAAATTTCCCACACAGCAGGTTTATGACGTAAATTGAAATTTAAAAAAAAACTGGGAACCAGAGAACGGTTCTCCGCTTGCACTCTGAAATTAAACGGAAGTATCACAATTTTATTACTTCATTTGTTTTAATGTGCAATAGTTGCACAGGCCTCAAGAGCACTGAATCCACCACAACAATTTTAAAGGGATCTTCCTCAGTTTTGCTGACCACTTGCCTTACCTGCGTGCTTTAATCTCACATTTCTTGATTCAGGCCCTCTTGGATCATCCTTGACAAATCTGTAAAAGTGGTTTGGAAGTGGGTGTCAGCCTGGAAAACTTGTGAGGACAATATTATATGTCTCAGCTTGTTAATCTGGCAGCATTAATGACCTCTCTCATTCGCAAAGGTAGTCAAATATGCTGGGAACAGAAAGGTGAGGAAGGCATAGAGTGTAATTCTAACAATATTAAATTCCCTGTAATCGGTTTTCTTGTTATGAATAACTGTGGAGAGGATGGGTGGGGGACGGGACGTGCAGGAGGTATACTTTCTTTCCGGAAGAATGAATGTTGTACTTGTCGAGGTGAGAGATTGTCATTGTGAGCATTGCAATAAGTCCCCTTCTTTAAGCGTCCATCCAATGTAAAATGCGAGAATGACATGATAGTGCTATATAAATGAAAGTCTCTTTCATCCAGTGTTAACATTAAAAACTCTCATGAGGATGGGTTAGAGGTAAGCAGTAGCGCAGTGCTTATGGTACTGCATTATCAACCCAGCTGTTGTGAGTTCAAATCCCTAGCTGGCACTAAAAATTAATCATGAACGCTGACCGATTATCATAAAACCCCAACTAGGTCAATAATGTCCTTCAGGGAAGGGAACCTAGTACCCAATCTTTCGGATGAGACGTTAAACCGAGGCCCCGTCTGCTTTCTCAGGTGGATGTAAAAGATCCCACGGCACTATTTTGAAGAAGAGCAGGGGAGTTATCCCCGGTGTCCTGGCCAATATTTAACCCTCAATCCACGTAACAAAATCAGATGATCTGGTCATTATCACATTGCTGCTTGTGGGAGCTTGCTGTGCGCAAATTGGTTGCCGGCATTTCCCACATTACAACAGTGACTACACTCCAAAAGTACTTCATTGGGTGTAAAGTGCTTTGAGACATCCGGTGGTCGTGAAAGGCGCTATAGAAATGCAAGTCTTTCTTTCTTTCTTATTCATTCTCCCTTACAGATGACTTCAGTCCTACACCACGTGGTTGACCCTTAGTGCCCTCTGAAGTGAGCGAACAAGCCACTCGGTAGTAAAAACAATAACTATTTCTGAAGAAGGCGCACCACCACCTCCTCAGGGCAATGAGGGACCAGTAACAAATGCCGGCCTTGCCACTGATGAACGAGGCTATGTTGAGAACAGATTCCTGATCTTTCATTGTTAAAATTTTATGACCAAGGGTTATTGCATTTCCAAAAAGCAGATCATATGACAAAAACAAGTTGTTTAATTTTTGAAACTTGATTCAAGATCGATATTTTCTCTGCTACTCCTTTCTTGTTTTGAACAAATAGAAACTCTAGCACAATTGTTTGGCATTTTGAGGGCTAATGCAAATCATATTAGAACTATTTTATGACTTTCAACCAATCAGATGTCATCAATTACTGCAAGAAATGTGTAACCTTATAGATAAATTAAGTGGCGTACTTTTAAATTGTGAAGCATAAATGAATTGATTGGCTCATTTGTACAACAACAACAACTTGTATTTATAAGTCGCCCTTAAGGTAGTAAAACGTCCGAAGGCGCTTCACAGGAGCGTTATCAGACAAAATTTGACACCGAGTCACATGAGGAGATATTAAGACCAAAACCTTGGCTAAAGATGTAGGTGTTACCAGCATCTTAAAAGAGAAGAGCGAGGTAGCGAGGCGGTGAGGTTTAGGGAGGGAATTCCGGAGCTTAGGGCCTCGGCAACTAAAGGCACGGCCGCCAATGATACATAGAAACATAGAAGATAGGGGCAGGAGTAGGCCATTCGGCCCCTCGAGCCTGCTCCGCCATTTAATGAGATCATGGCTGATCATCAAAATTCAGTACCCTGTCCCTACTTTCTCCCCATATCCCTTGATCCCTTTAGCCTTAAGAAATATATCTAACTCCTTCTTGAACATATTTAATGAATTGGCCTCAACTGCCTTCTGTGGTTGAGAATTCCACAGGTTCACCACTCTCTGGGTGAAGAAATTCCTCCTCATCTCAATCCTAAATCGCTTACCCCTTATCCTTAGACTGTGACCCCTGGTTCTGGACTCCCCCGCCATCGGGAACATCCTTCCTGCATCTAGTCTGTCTAGTCCTGTTAGAATTTTATAAGTTTCAATGAGATCCCCTCTCATTCTTCTAAACTCCAGTGAGTATAAGCCCAATCGACCCAATATCTCCTCATACGTCATTCCTGCCATCCCAGGTATCAGCCTGGTGAATCTTCGCTGCACTCCCTCCATGGCAAGAACATCCTTCCTCAATGTTACACTAATCAGTCAGATGATTTTCAAATGATCTTTTGCAATGGTCTTTGCAGCAAATACAAGGAATGTTTGCCTTATGTCTCCTCTATTTACATGAGCTTGAAATCTAAAGAACAATTAGTGACAAATTGAAGGCAAAATATAAGACAACTTGTACTTATGTGGTGCCGTTAACGGAGGGAAACGTTCCAAAGTGCTTGACAAAGGGACGGATCAGACACTGAGCAGGAATCGGGAGAGGTTGAGGGGAGGTGACCGCTGGAGCAGCCAGCGAGGTAGGTCTAAGGAGGTTTTAGATGATGGGAAGCGAGCCAGCCAGGCAGAGGAGTTGATGAAGGGTTTCGACCTGAAACGTTGACTCTATTTCTCTCTCCACGGATGTTGCCTGGCCTGCTGAGTTTTTCCAGCATTTTCTGTTGTTATAGAGGAGTTCTAATTGTTGTTGTTGATGTTACATAGAAACATAGAAGATAGGAGCAGGAGTAGGCCATTCGGCCCCTCGAGCCTGCTCCTCCATTCAATGAGATCATGGCTGATCATCCAAATTCAGTACCCTGTCCCTGCCTTCTCCCCATATCCCTTGATTGCTTTAGCCTTAAGAAATATATACAACTCCTTCTTGAATATATTTATGTTGTTGTAGGAGGAGAATTCCGGACTACTCGTCATTACGGCTGAAGGCTAGCATCTACTTGAATAACAGAGCCAAGCAAGCATAATAATTCAATGAAAGTAGTTTTCAGCACAGCCCTTCTCTCCGCATTTTCAAATACTTTACTGTTTGTGTGTGTTCATTGAGCAGTTGGACGGCAAGGCTTCACTAAGGAAATAAATACCTCCACAGCGGAGTCTCAAAAAGGGATGATGATGATGCTCAGTTAGAAGGCCAACCACCTTGTGGAAAAAAAGTCACAATTTTTTTCTTAAATTAGTGACAGCAATGTATTTTTAAACCAACTGCGTGAGGGCCTTATCCTTGAGTGTTGCTTCAACAACTTGTGTAATAACATTACAGACCTGTGCCAAGTCAGGACGAGGCAAGGAACTGGAATTGCCACTGCCGGCTCCGAAGCTGTCTCTGCAACCTCTGTAGGGTGGGTTTGTTATTTACTGGTCCATGGACTCGGCCTTAACAGTGCCACACTGGTGGAAGTCTCTGATGACTCAGTACTTGGAGCTCACCTTGAGCATATCTGTTGAGATCTAATCTGAATTTCAATACTGTCCCACTGTCCTAACTTTTCAATGGCATGACTGAATTACATAGAAACATAGAAGATAGGAGCAGGAGAAGGCCATTCGGCCCCTCGAGCCTGCTCTGCCATACATGGCTGATCATCCAAATTCAGTACCCTGTCCCTGCTTTCTCCCCATATCCCTTGATCCCCTTAGCCTTAGGGATTTTCGCCCAACTTAGTTCCAAGATTTCTTTTTGGAATCATAGGAGTATTAAAAGAAACATGTGGGGAAATTGCAGATGCATTAGTCATAATTTGCCAAAGCTCTCTAGATTCGGGAATTGTGCCTTTGGATTGGAAAATTGCCAATGTCACTCCATTGTTTTAGAAAGAAGGGAGGGAGAAACCAGGAAACTACAGACCAGTTTAATTTTGGTTATGGGGAAGATACTGGAATCTATCATCAGGGACAGAGTGACTGAGCATTTTGAACAACTATGAGCTGATCAGAGAGAGTCAGCATGGATTTGTGAAGTGTAGTCATGTCTGACTAATCTAGTTGAATTTTTTGAGGAAGCCACTGGTATAGTGGATAGGGGAGTGCCCGTGGATGTTGTCTATATGGACTTCCAGAAGGTATTTGATGAGGTTCCACACAGGAGATTATTAGCAAAAAAAAGCGCACAGACGTGGAGGTAACCGTGTGGCATGGGTTGGTAATAAATTGGGAGGTGGGAGACAGATTAGGGATAAAGGGAATGTACTCTGACTGGTGGGATGTGACAACTGGAGCTCCTGAGGAATTTGTACTGGGCCACAACTGAAGGAATAGAGAGTTATATATCCATCTTGGGATGATACTAAGCTAGGAGGCACAGTAAGTTGTGTAGACGGGAGTAGGAGGTTAAAAAGAGACACAAATCACTAAAAGCTAGTGCACAGGTACAAAAAGTAATCAAAAAGGGTGATGGAAGATTGACCTTTACCTCAAAGGGGGCTGTATTACAAAGGGGAGGAATTTATGCTTCAGTTGTACAGAGCTCTGGTTGGACCCCATCTGGAGAACTGAGTTCAGTGTGGGTCACCGCATCTCAGGAAGAATATATTGGCCTTGGGCTGGGGAGAGGGTGTACAGTGCAGACTCACCAGAATAATACCAGCAATTAGAGGGTTAAATTACGAGGACAGGTTGCATAAACTTGGCTTTGTAATCCCTTGAGTTTGAAAGGTTGAGGGGTGATCTAATCGAGGTATTTAAAATGATAAAAAGGATTCTGCAGAATAATAGAGAAGCTATTTCCTGTGATATGGAAATCTGGGAGCATAATCAAAATTAGAGATAAGCCTTTCAAGAGTGAAATCAGGAAGCACTTTTCTACACAAAGGAAATCTGGAATTCTCTTTCCCAAAAGGATGCTGGGTCAATTGAAATTTTAAAGACCAAGATCGACAGATATTTATGACAGAAACAACTTGTAATTATACAGCACCTTTAACATAGGAAAACATCCCAAGGCTATATTCACTTATTTGCTTGCGGGACCTGGTGCCTTATAGAAATTTAGTCTTTACGTTTCTTCATAACAGATGTGTTAATGATGTCTCACATGTTATTGATTTCTTAGCTAAAATAACAAGATCAATAATCTGGCCACAGTCATTATTCACAAGGAATATTGTGAAGGATTCATTTAACGCAAGAGCAAAGTACTGCGGATGCTGGAAATCCGAAATAACAACAGAAAACGCTGGAAAAACTCAGCAGGCCAGGCAACATCCGTGGAGAGAGAAACAGAGTTAACGTTTCAGGTCGAAGATCAGAACTGGAAAAAAGCAGGAAATGGAAAGCAAGTTTAGGGGCTGGGAAAAGGGGGAGGGGATGAAAGAACAAAAGGGAAGGTCAGTGATAGGATAGAAAGCAGGAGAGATTAAGAGACATTGAGCGACATTAAGAGATATTCAAGGCAAGAGGAGGTGGTAATGGGACAGGTCAAGGAATAAAGGATGGCTCCAGATGAAGTGTGAATTGCGCTGGCAGAATGAAGGACGGCTGCCATGTGGGAGGGAAGAAAAAAAGGGCCAAACATTTAACGCATCTGCCATATCCCCATTCCACAGTTATATTTCCACCCAAGTTATCGCTTGAAGAATATAAGATTTAACATTGTCTATTTCTTACTCAGATAAACCTGAGAAGCATCTGAGAAGGTGCCGAACACCTCAAGTCTCTTCGCCAGGAGCAAGCGGAAGCCAAGCGCAAACAGCGGAAGGAGCGCACGTCAACCTAAGCACCCCACCCATCTGCCCCTTCAGCCACCGTCTGCCCCACCTGTGACAGAGACTGTAGGTCCCACATTGGACTCATCAGTCACCTGAGAACTCATTTTTAATGTGGAAGCAAGTCATCCTCCGTTCCGAGGGACTGCCTGCCCCCCCCCCCCATTCCCCCCCCACTAAACCTTTTCACTGGCTCCCTCTTGCTGCTACTCATAATCCCTCTTTCTACTGCCATTTACCCCTTCTAGTAATCATTACAGTTCATCTTAACTGATTTCTATATAAATGCAGACTATATATTTGGTCCTTCCTTCAATCTTTAAAATGTTTCATCTCATTCAGTCAATAGGGTCTGGTTTTCTAGTTTTCTTTTACCAGACGAATAAAAGTGAAAACTTTTTACATCTAACAGAATGAAGCCCCACCCCCAACTTGCAGCTCCCCACCTCCCCAACACCGAGGTATAATGGAAATTGCTGGATACTCAAGAGCCCCTAAATCCTGTTTCAACAAGTGTCATGAACTCCTCAATCTGCTAGCACTGGTTTCTTTAAAATATTGTCTTGGATATTCGTAGCTCTTTCAAAGAGCTGGCACAGGCCGATGGGCCTAACGATTCTAATCGGGAGTGCTGGTAATTGAGACTCACTGCAATTCATTTTGCAGTTCAAGA
This sequence comes from Somniosus microcephalus, assembly GCF_052327205.1. NCBI lineage: Eukaryota > Metazoa > Chordata > Chondrichthyes > Squaliformes > Somniosidae > Somniosus > Somniosus microcephalus. The sequence continues at coordinate 212,468,302 of NC_140995.1, read as the reverse complement.
TAGTTATAGAAATATAATTCTTCATATTTTGATTTCCAGTTCTGCGTTCTGCTTAATCGTTCCTAGAACTATCTCAGTCCGAAAAAGTTGCTGTTCCAAATCTCTTTGCACTGTTAGCTTTTATTACAGTATCAGGTTTACCTGCACTGTTAATTAATTTGAGCTCAATTATTCACCCACTGCCTGTTGACAATAATTTCTGTTCAAGTGCTAAAAATACTAAATCTAATTAAACATCCATTCATACCTTCTGTTCAAAAGTAGTCACTGAACAGTATGAATGGGACTGACACGAAAGAAAGACTTGTATTTATCTACTGCCTTTCATGACCTCAGGACATCCCAAAGTGCTTTACAGTATTTTTGAATTATAGTCACAGTTGTAATGTAGGGAAATGTGGCAGCCAATTTATGCACAGCAAGATCCCACAAACAGCAATGAGATAACGACCAGATAATCTGTTTTAGTGATGTTGATTGGGGGATAAATATTGGCCAAGAGACCAGGGAGAACTCCCCTGCTCGTCTTCAAGTAGTGCCACGGGATCTTCTGCATCCAAAAGATGGCACCTCCAACAGGGCAGCACTCTCTCAGTACTGAACTGTAGTGTCAGTCTAGATTATGCGTTCAAGTCTCATGGAGTGGGACTTGAAACCACAACCATTCTGACTCAGAGGCTAGGGTGCTGCCAACTGAGCAATGGCTGCCAGAAGGAGGATCACAAAATGTTGTACGTGGACCCCAGGAAGGGAACAGTGGACACCTCTGGGGAGAGAGCCTCAATGTGGCCATTGCAATTCCCTCTATTGATCTGCCTGACTTCACAAAGATAAATACAGTCTAGAGAGGCCATTCGCTCCATCTAGATTAACCTTCCACAGAAATCTACAGTTCCCCCATTGCAGCATCTAACTGGTTGTGAATGACCCCAGACTTTTTGCTAACACTACCCTAAACGGAAGTCCATTCTGGATACTGATCACTCTTTGTGCGAAGTAGTGCTGTTAGATATTATAGCTGAACCATCACATGGGATAACAAATAAAAGGAGTATATCTTCCTGTGTATGTAAAATTAAAGGAAAGCCCTTTTACTGAATGATTATTGGTTTATAATGGCAGTTTAGTAAAAGGATTAAAAAAAAAACTTTTAACCTAGAAACAACATACCCGAAAGAAGAGAGACAAAGTTTGTGGTGATGCACTAAAGAAATTATTGGGCATGGTCATATTCCAATTCACTGTGGTCTTTTTCTCAGTTGCTTTCTCACTAAATGAATTGTGGCTAAGTGGTAGCGCTCTCACATCTGAGTCAGAAGGTTATGTCAAGCTGCACTCCATGAGTACATGAGTAAACAATCTAGGTTGATGCTTCAGTGCAGTACTGAGGCAGTGCTGCACTATCACAACTGCCATCTCTTAGATGAGATGTTAAACCAAGACCCCGTCTGCTCTCTCAGGTAGATATAGAAGATCCTACGGCACTATTCAGAGAAGAGCAAGGGAGTTCTTTCACCCTTCCCTTACCTTCACATGGTCCATCTCCGACTCTTCCCTTCCCTTCCTTGACTTCTCTGTCTCAATTTCTGGGGATAGGCTATCGACAAACATCCACTCTCACAGCTATCTGGACTACACTTCCTCCCACCCAGCTTCCTGTAAGGACTCTATTCCATTCTCCCAGTTTCTCCATCTCCGCCGCATCTGTTCTGACGATACCACCTTCCATACTAGTGCTTCCGATATGTCTTCCTTTTTTCTCAACCGAGGATTCCCCTCTACTGTGGTTGACACGGCCCTCGACCGTGTCCGTTCCATTTCTCGCACTTCTACTCTCACCCCTTCTCCCTTCCAGAACCACGATAGGGTTCCCCTTGTCCTCACCTTTCACCCCACCAGCCTCCACATTCAACGGGTCATCCTCCGCCATTTCCGCCACCTCCAGCGTGATCCCACCACCAAATGCATCTTCCCCTCCCCTCCCCTTTCAGCATTCCGAAGGGACCACTCCCTCCGCGACACCCTGGTCCACTCCTCTATCACCCCTAACAGCCCTTCCCCTTCGCCTGACAACTTCCCGTGCAAGCGCAGGAGATGCAACACCTGCCCTTTTACCTCCTCCCTTCCCACTGTCCGGAGCCCCAAACACTCCTTCCAGGTGAAACATTGATTTACTTGTACTTCTTACAATTTAGTATACTGTATTCACTGCTCATGATGCGGTCTCCTCTACATTGGGGAGACCAAACGCAGATTGGGTGACCGCTTTGCGGAACACCCCCGTTCAGTCCATAAGGGTGACCCCGAGCTTCCGGTCGCCTGTCACTTTACTTCTCCGCTTCACTCCAACTCTGACCTCTCTGTCCTCGGCCTCTTACACTGTTCCAATGAAGCTCAACGTAAGCTCGAGGCACAGCACCTCATCTTTTGATTAGGTACTTTACAGCCTTCTGGACTCAACATTGAGTTTAACAATTTCAGACTATAACCCCTGCCCCTATTTTTTCAAATGACAGCTGTTGATGATTCTGCCATCCCCATTTGTAACATTTAATCTCTCCTGCCTTCCACCCTAGCACAGGCCGTCCTTTTTGTTCTTTCCTCCCCTCCCCCCTTTCCCTGCCTCTGCACCTGCTTAAAACATCTTACATCTCTAACTTTTTCCAGTTCTGACTAAGGGTCACAGACCTGAAACGTTAACTCTGTTTCTCCATGCACGGATGCTGCCTGGCCCGATGAGTGCTTTCAGCATTTTTCTGTTATTATTTTAGTTTTCTCAGCGTGCTGGCCACATTCTCCCTCGATCAACAACATTAAAGAAACAGATTACAGGAAACTTTGTGCTATCCGGCACCGACGGGACCGAGCTGTTGCTGTTCCCTCAAAATTGCCGGACAAACCAGCGTTAATGTTGAAGCATACCGAGTCAGCTCCGTATCTGGCAACAAACACTGTTGCTTAGCAACAGCTTCTAAACAGTCGGCCGTACCTTGGAAGCGTCTCTGTCGCTTAGCAACAGCTTCAGAGAGACTTTGCTGAGCCTGACTGTTGAAAAAAAAGCCACGAGAAGAAAAAAAACCTAACAAAACGGCTCCTGATTTTTGCCAATGGCTCGAGCTTGCCGGACATTTAGCCTCCGGATAACACAAAGTTTCCTGTATCTGGTCATTTATCACATTGCTGTTTGTGGGACTTTGCTGCACGCAATTTGGTTGGCTCATGTCCTTACAGTACAACAGTGACTACACTTCAAAAGTACTTCAATGGTTATGAACACTTTGGGTCGTCCTGAGGAGGTGAAATGCACTATACAGATGCAAGGTCCTTGCTTCTTTATTTAAATTTGGTACTTTGAGGAGAAAATATAAATTTCAGATTCAAATAAAACAAGAGTTATTGTTAATTGAATATTCTCTAGCGTTAGACCCAATTCAATGAGCTTTTCCTACACTGGTTATAACAATCAAATTCAACTTTCAAATACTCTCCTGTTAAGCCTCTCAACAGGAACCCTCATTCTTGGTAACAAAAAATTCTAATTGGACCCTCTCAGGAACAGAGTTAAAGCTGGCAAAGTTTCAGTGTCCATAAAGTAAGTAAACAGATGACACAATTCATCTTATGAATTACTCAAGAGATCCATTTATGGTTTCTAATTAGTGAGGATAGCCCATAAATTTTTCTGCCCTCCTGTGTAAACAATGTCACAGCAATAGTAAATAGTAAAAGGGTAGTCAAAGGGTGTGGGCCCGATTAGGGACCAAAAGGGAGATTTTCTTGTGGACTTTTGAGTACTTTGCATCTGTCTTCACTTTTTGTCTTATAACACGCCTGTGAAGCACCTTGGGACGTTTTACTACGTTAAAGGTGCTATATAAATACAAGTTGTTGTTGTTGAAAAGAGGCTGCTGCTAATGTAACATTAAAGGAGGAGGCAGTAGCGATATTGGATAGGTTAAAAATAAAGAGGATATCCTTAAAAGGTTAGCTGTCCTCAAAGTAGAAAAGTTACCCGGTCCGGATGGGATGCATCCCAGGTTACTGAGGGAGAAAATTGCAGAGGCTCAGGTCACAATCTTCCAATCCTCCTTGAATATGGGGGATGGTGTCAGAGGCCTGCAGGATTGAAAATGTTTAAAAAAGGGGGAGAGGGATAAACCCGGCAACTACAAGTCAGTCAGCCTAACGTCAGTGGTGGGGAAACTTTTACTGACAATAATCCGGGTCAAAATTAATTTGCATTTGGAAAAGTATGGGCTAACAAATGAAAGTCAGCATGGATTTGTTAAAGGCAAACTTGATCGAGGTCTTTGATGAAGTAACGGAGAGGGCTGATGTGGGTAGTGCAGTTGATGTTGTGTATATGGATTTTAAAAGGCGTTTGATAAAGTATCACATAATAGACTGGTTCATGAAATTAAAACCCATGGGTTTAAAGGGGCTGTGGCAGCATGGATACAAAATTGGCTAAGGGACAGAATGCAGAGAGTAGTGGTGAACGGTTGTTTTTCAGACTGGAGGGAAGTATACAGTGTGTTCCCCAGGGGTTGCTATTAGGAACACTGCACTTTTTGATATATTAATGACCTGGACTTAGGTATACAAGGCACAATTTCAAAGTTTGCAGATTATACGAAACTCAGAAATGTAGTAAACAATGAGGAGGATAGTACCAGACTTCAGGAGGACACAGTCAGACTGGTGAAATGGGCAGACACACGGCAAATTAAATTTAATGCAGAGAAGTGTGAAATGATACATTTCGGTAGGAAGAATGAGCAGAGGCAATATAAACTAAATGGTACAATTTTAAAGGGGGTGCAGGAACAGAGCGACCTGGGGTGTATGTACACAAATCTTTGAAGGTGGCAGGGCAGGTTGAGAAGCATACAGGATCTTTGGCTTTATTAATAGAGAAAAGCAAGGAAGTTATGCTAAACCTTTATAAAACACTGGTTAGCCCTCAGCTGGAGCATTGTGTTAAATTCTGGGCACCACACTTTAGGGAGGAGGTCAAGGCCTTGGAGAGGGTGCAGAAGAGATTTACTAGAGTGGTACCAGGGATGAGGGACTTCAGTTATGTGGAGAAATTGGATCAGCTGGGGTTGTTCTCTTTACAGCAGAAAAGGTTAAGAGGAATTTTGATAGAGGTGTTCAAAATCATGAAGGGTTTTGACAGAGTAAATAAGGAGAAACTGTTTTCAGTGGCAGAAAGGTCAGTAACCAGAGGACAGAGATTTAAAGTGATTGGCCAAAGGGCCAGAGGCAACACGAGGAAACATGTTTTTTTACACAGCAAGTTGTGATCTGGAATGCACTGCCTGAAAGGGTGATGGAAGCAGATTCAATAGTATCATTCAAAAGATAAATACTTGAAGGGAAAATTTTTTACAGGGTTATGGGAAAGAGTAGGGGGGCGGGATTAATTGGCTAGCTCTACCAAAGAGCCAGCACAGGCACGATGGGATGAATGGCCTCCTTCTCTGCTGTATCATAGAAACAAACATAGAAGATAGGAGCAGGAGTAGGCCATTCGGCCCTTCGAGCCTGCTCCGCCATTCAACGAGATCATGGCTGATCATCCAAACCCTAGCACCCGGTCCCTACACCGACAGCCATCCCACCCAAGCCCTATCCCCGTAACCCCGTAACCCCACGTATTTAATCCCCCCTAACACTCAGGGTCAATTTTTTTTATCATGGTCAATCAACCTAACCCGCACATCTTTGGACTGTGGGAGGAAACCGGAGCACCCGGAGAAAACCCACGCAAACACGGGGAGAATGTGCAAACTCCACACAGACAGTCACCCGAGGCCGGATTTGAACCCGGGTTCCTGGCGCTGTGAGGCAACAGTGCTAACCACTATGATGCTAAGATAATTCCCTCCCCCTTCCCCTCAGGTAGAAACTTCTGAGACAACAATATCTGTATGTTGTGACGTTTATCTGACTGGCAGCAGATATAACTGAAAAAATAAATCAATGGGCCGTATTTTGCAGCCCCTACGGGTGCGTATGAGGTGCGCACGTGCTCGTAAGGGCCTCGCAAGTTACGGGTTTAAGCATGCGCTGTGCATGCGCTAAAACCTGGAACATGCGATCTGTGCGCATCCCCAGGCAAAGGGTATCCGCGGGCGGAGAGTTGGGCTATTTTCCCAACTTCTGCCCAGCGTATGCCTGTGAAATCCTGACAAAATGGAAGCATTTCTGGGAGGCCAGCCATCTTGTGGTGACTTTTATTTCCTAAATGATATGAAAAATGTACCCCTGTGTGCAATCAACCACGCACTGTTATTCCTTTAACCTAATCATATCTGAAAGGAAGAAAGGTTCAGTGATGTAAATGAAGCAAAAAGTTTAAAATGTTCATGGTTGATTATAAACAAAAATCCATTGTGTTATCAGTACTCACAGTACAATCTCTAACTCAATGTCATTCTTTCTCAGGAATTATGGATAAATACTTGAAAAGGAAAAATTTGCAGGGCTATGGGGATAGAGCATGGAATGGATATCTCTTTCAAAGAGTTGGCACAGGTATGATGGGCCGAATGGCCTCCTCCTGTGCTGTATGAGTCTATGATTCTATGAGTTAACTGTGTAACTGCTCATCCTCCTGGCTTCCCATCCTCCCACAAAACCAGTTCTTTTAAACCACTGCTCCTTCATTTATGTAATGTTCTTCCCTAATCTTTTCAGCATCAGTGGTGTCCTACACTATGGGCTTCGGCACCTCACACAGGCTTGTGAATATTAAAAATAAATCCCACAAACTGTGTCATCAAGTAGGTTACGGTCATCAGAGAAGCACAAAAAACAATTTTTGATTACACGTACAATAAGAAATCCCAGAATGATATTTTTATAGAAACTATAGGGGAAAAATTCAGTTGTTTGCGCCTCCCGTTAGCGCCTTAAGAGGGCGCTAATGGGGCGTAAAGCAACTAGTGCCCAGGCGCGGCGATGTTTGCGCTGCTTGCGAAATTAACTAGACGTTTTGCGGCGGCACTAAACACTACCACCACAATCTCCTGCGCCGGCAGATCGTGACGTCAGTCGAGTGTGCAACACCCCAGTAGCGCCCCGGACCGGATATTGAGTGGCGCCCCCTGCCTTACCGCCTGCCACTAGCAACGATAGGTTGAGGGGAGCGTTTTGCAGTCAGGAAGGGACTGGGGGAGCGCTATTTAAAGGCGACCACGCATTCTGAGAGAGAGAGAGAGAGAGAGACTGACTTCTGGAGAGATTCAACGCTGTGTGAAGGAGTTTTGGGTACTGAGCAGCACTTTGCAGGTTCATTTTGATTTGCCCTTCCTTGCTTCGCCAGCGCTCTGAGGTAGCGCCTCGCTCCTTGGCCTTTGTGTCTTAAGACAGGTGTGAAGCGTCTGATTTAGCGCTCCAATCACCTCCAGGGGCGATAAAAGCCAAGTTTGCCGTCGGAGGTGATAATTAGCGCCAGGCGCTAAACTTTGCGCACGGCCAATAATGGCGCCCCAAACGGGGCAATACTGAATTTTTCCCCCTATATACAGCACTGAAGTTGGCCATTCAGCCCATCACACCCGTGCCCATGCTAGATCTTCAATTGGTGCTATCTACTTAAGAATGTTGCATCAGAACAGGCATAAGAGCGCTACCTCAAATAGAATGAAGAGCACAGCTTACAAAAGAAATTAAAATCATTACTTGAAGTTCTTCCAAGTTTATCTAGTGGATAGCTGTGCCAAACAGACTATTATGGTAGCACAGTGGTTATGTTATTGGCACTGGTAATCCAGAGGCCTGGGCTAATAATCCAGCGGCGGTGAGTTCAAATCTCACTGTGGCCGTTTGAATTCAGTTTACATAAATCTGTAAATAAAAAGCTGGTATCAGTAAAAGTAACCATGAAGCTGTCAGTTTGTTATTAAAACCCCAACTCATTCACAAATGTCCTTTAGTGGAAGGAAACCTGATGCCCTTATCTGGTCTGGCCTCTATGTGCCTCTGAATTGGCACGCCACTCAGTTGTATCGAACCGCCGTCAAGCAGAAGGTCCACCAGCACCTTCTCATGGGCAACTGGGGTAGGCAAGAAATGCCAGCAACACCCACATCCCCAAATTGTTTAAAAAAAATAAGGTTCCAGGCTTGACTCCTGAGGTCTCAGCCTAGGAGGCTAAAATTGTTGTTGGTGTCCCAAGGTGGGAAAAGGGAGTGGTTGGGGGGGGGGGGGAAGAGAAGAAAAAACAAGTAACGGCCTGTGCCCCCCTGCTGGAAGTGCGTATATACGGATGTTGGGTTAGTACTGGTTAAATTTTGATGTCTTCCCAGTCAAATAGACCGCTGCATTCACATCCCCCCGCCGCACCTCCCTGCCGTACCTCCCCTCCGCACCTCCCCGCCGCACCTCCCCTCCGCTCCTCCCCTCCGCCTCATGGAAATGTATCCCGGTACTTTTAACACAGGAGAGAAGGGAAGAAAATGGTCAAGTGGGCGTAGACAGAACAAATGTTCTGCTTCTGTGCAGTAGCATTCTATCAAGGTAAAAGGTCACCAGTGGGGCAGATGCTCTGCAGGTTCAGTCCCCCATTCTGCTGAGTTGCCCCAATCTCTCCCACATAACATCAAAAACAACTTACATTTACATAGCGCATTTAACATAGCAAAAACGTCCCAAGCGACATTCCCTCTAAGTTGCGCGGCCGCACGGCTCTCCTGCCAGTCTCGCGCAGCCCGGGAACGGCCTTCATCAATGTTAAATTTCGCGAAACTGTGAATGGGCCGTTCAGCCCCTTAAAGGGGCCGCGCACCCCCAAAAAAATTAGTGGCAACATTGGTCCCAAGGCGCTTAGCAAGACAACCAACAAAAATATTTGAGACACATAACTGTAGGCAAGTACCAGAACAGCAGCCAGGCAATTCTACACAGGGGGAAGAGAGAGGGGGAGGGGAAGCGGGAGGAGGGGGGGAACCAGATACATATTGTCATGCAACTCATGGCAGACTTATTCAGAGCAGCATCAGTAGAGGCCTGAGCGCAGGCCAATCAGCCACCCTCTTGGCAGCAACAGATCTGTGGAGCAAGACAGGGAAGAAAGAAATGACAAGGTAATAAACCCTTCAAAAGGAGGAGTCCTGATTTTTTTACCCCTCCCTAGCTCAAGGTCACTGAAGCTAATTATAGAACTACAATTACTGCTCTGGCTAACTCAGTAGATACTAGTGCCTCCTTGTGTGTATGTCTTAATCGTACACTACACAGTGTCTTCATCCACCTCACTAGCAGGAGAGCGCAGGTACAAACTTTTAGCTATAGTGTGAAACTATTACCAGGAATTCCTAGAACACCCTGGAATTCCATGGTAGCGCACCGCAGAATGGTAAAATGGTAGTTTCGACCTGCAGTTTTTCATCCTGTGAATGCTTGACCTCAACTCACCAGTAGTGGCCAGATGCTTCTTTGTTTGTGGGATGGGGGGGGGGGGGGTGAGGGGAGGGGGCTGGGGTGGGAGCGGAGAATAAAATCGGAGTGCGACATGCCAGGACAACTCTCATGTGTCTCCATGTGGCCAGGTGGAGAACAGCTCTGGCAAAACCTGGGAGTAGGTTTCCTGAGTTCGTCCCCCGCTAAAGGCTGCAGATGTTGAGATAATTGGAGCTTTCAAAACAGAGAGCGATAGATTTTTGTTCGGTAAGGGTAACAAGGGATATGGAGCTAAGGCAGGTAAATGGAGTTGAGGCACAGATGAGCCATGATCTAATTGAATGGCGGAGCAGACCCAAGGGATCAAATGGCCTACTCCTGCTCCTATGTCCCTATGAACTCCACTTTGGTCAAGCAGGCATACCAGAACAGGAAGGAGAGTGGCCAAGGGGAGGAAAACACAAAATAATGCATGAAAATCTACAAGATCAAGAAGTACAAGGCTTTTATCTTGTGTAGGTATTACGATAGCTCGGCATTGCATATACAAGGTCACTACGTCGTAACCAATTTCAAAGGAATGAGCAAATAAAACAACCAATATAGTCAAAGATAGACAGACTTTGGCCTGCTCCCTCATTTAGCTCTTACAGCCCCTATACCACCCCCCCAAAAAAGTAAACACGTTGGTTGTTCATATCTCTTGTGGTTAAATATAGACTCAATCCAGCCAGCAGCTCAATTGTATTTCATTTCCCTTTTGTTATATGAATCATCATGACAGCCAATTCCAATCCAACAAGACCTGATAATGATCTTCAGGAAGCTAGACAAGTTTCAGTCAGCAGACAGAAAGCAGTTGCCATGGCAACATATCGACAAAGTACACAGCTAAATATCATCTTCCGTTTAATTTAGTCTGTATTCAACATTTTAAAATTAGTAATAAAATCAAACCATAATTGTGGTGAATGTACAGATAATGGGGACGGTGCCAATTCAAAAAACAAAATATTTATGTTCACTGTCAATCAGAATATAATTACATTTAATAAAAGTGCAGTTATTCACATAACATTTGACATCATGTAACACAAGCTACTGTATGTTGCAAGAAATGAATCAATTTTTCCCGAAGGATAATCAAAATATTGCACAACTCTTCAATAAGACTTAAGAAATTGCTTCAAGTTCAATCCCATATCCTTATCCTCCAGAAAAACCACAAAGACTCTTCAATCTTCAAATCAAGTTACCAAATACACCACCAGGTTAAAGAGAGAATAGAAATAGGAAAATGCCATAAATCTCACGTTGTTCTCAACTAGGTCCCCACTGCTACACAATAACAACAACAAATCGCATTTATATAGCACCTTTAACACAATAAAATATCCCAAGGCGTTTCACAGGAGCGCAATCATACAAGCAGATTGACACCGAGCCAAAGAAGGAGACATTAGGATGGGTAACCAAAAGCTTGGTCGAAAAGGCGGGTTTTAAGGAGTGTCTTAAAGGAGGAGAGAGGTGGAGAGTTTGTGGGAGGGAATTCCAGAGTTTAGGGCCGAGACACTGAAGGCACGGCCGCCAATGGTGGGGGAGGGGAGGGGCAGTGGGGGGCAGCATGGGTGTGGGGGGGATGCATAAGAGGCCAGAAGTGGAGGAACGTAGAGTTCCCAGAGAGTTGTAGGGCTGGAGGAGATTACAGAGATTGGGAGGGACGAGGTCATGGAGGGAATTGAACACAAGGATGAGAATTTTAAAATTGAGGCGTTCGGAGACCAGGAGCCAATGTAGGTCAGCGAGGACAGGGATGTCGGGTGAAGGATGGCCAGGTTTGTGTGAGCCGGCCAAAGAAGACCGGTTGTTAACCAATATAAGAATCTGCAATTTGCTACTTTTTCCTCCTTCCGCTACTCCTTCTCCTAGCGTCACAAAGGGAAATGCACTTTACCATCACCGCTAAGTGCTCCATCCAGTGGCCTAGCTAACAACTGCCTGAAACGCGCGCTGACTATATTTCTGTTTATACTGTGAATTGGAAACCAGAACACTTTGGTTTCCCACCTGCGTGCTTTCGGATTGGAAAACTCTGACAAAACACATATTTAATGCATAAGGACAGTAAAAAAACAACAGATTTACCTCACTGAAGTGATAGGTATCCCTGATACTATTCCGGGAAAGTTGGAACTCTTAAACGTGCAGGTGATGTTTCATCAACCTAAAGTTCAATGTACGTCTTGAGACAGTCTTGTATTACAGAGCTGAGAACTTGCTTCATCAGTGGGGGGGGGACCAATTTCACTACATCTTTCTCAAATGCGACTCAACTCAGACATCCACAGGATCACACCGGCATCCTAAACAATACAATGAAACACATTCCTTAGTTCATTTCTCTAGTTACAAGATCACAAGATAAATAAATATCGACAAGGAGGGCCATCTAGGAAAGCATACACTGACCCGTTCACAGGATTCAACAGTCTCATTGCATGATTGCAAGTTTTGTTGCTCCACTACCCTACCAGGAAGTCTATGGCATATGTTGATCACCCTTTGTTTTAAGAGCTTCCTGACATCAGTCTTAAATTTGCCTTTCAACAGGTTTAAAAGAAGAATGAACTTGTGTTTTTTTATAGCGTCTTATCACATCTCTCAGAAACATCTCAAAGTGCTTCACATAGATTTTTGGACACTGAGGGAATCAAGGAATGTGGGGATAGGGCAGGAAAGTGGAGTTGAGGTAGAAGTTCAGCCAGGATCTTATTAAATGGCGGAACAGACTCAATGGGCCGCATGGCCTACTCCTGCTCCTATTTCTTATGTTCTTGTGCAATGAGTGGTTTTGGAAGTGCAGTTACCGAATGCCCCTTTATCTTAATGTCATGGTTCAACTTGAACTAAAACTTAGGGGGTGATTTTGCCAATGGGGGCGCATTGGAGGTGGGACTGCAGCTTGTCGGGTTTTAGCCCCGCCTCCATCGACTTGTGGCCAACCTACGCTCCTATCCCTTGATTGACCTTGTTAAGCCCGCCCAGTGGGCGTAGCAGGCCAATTAAGGGGAAGCCGGTTACAGAGAACGTCAGCGTATGATGTTTCAGCTGTCAAAAATTTTTGACAAATGAATTGTCATCGTTTGTCAGCTTTGAGAAGCTGTCAAACACTGATATTCTCTGTTGTTTGGTGAGTTCTTGTACTCAAGGCTCACCAAACCTATTTTCTGAGCAGAAAGCAGATGGTTGTTGCATCGGAGAATACAGCAGCCATTCTGTCATCTCTGCCATTGAGATGCCGGAGCCTCCGAATCCCCAATGATTGAAGCCTGCAGGAAGAAACAAAGGTAAGTAAATTTTTTCTAACACTTTTCACTCACCTCACATATTTACCTCTCCACACTTGCACCCATCACTTACCTCCACAGCACACTTTTGGACCCCCTCCAACTCCCGCAGACCCACTACTCGCCTCACTGACCCTGGCGGGATTTCCCGACGTCAGGAAGCCCGCACCTCTGATGGAAAAATGGGGATAATCCTCTTAACTGCCTGTTAACTACCTGTTAACAGGCAGTTAAGTGGCTGTAATCCACTTCCTGCCTCCAGGAGATGGGACCCAGCGCGGGTCGGCTACCCGCCTCCTGGGAAGATGGCACAGAGGCTGGTTCGGGGCAGGTTGGGTACCCGCCCCCAGACTCTGCCATTTTCCCGGCAGTCCGGTCTCCAAACCCGCCTCCCCAGGGCTGGCAAAATCGCACCCTGTCAGTTTCAAAATTCATTTGAAAACTGCACTAGCATTTCCAGACCAAAATAAAGTATCTAAATTTATTAAGACTACAATCTTAAAAAAAAATTGTTTATTCTAAGTTTAACCAGTTCTCAATGTGCTGCATAATTAAGCATTAGAAACTCATACAGTTTAATGTTTGCACTTGCTACACAAAACACAAATTTTAGAAAGGCTTTCATTAGTAAAGCACTGATCCTTGAGAGTAGTTAAACGTTTTTATATATTTACAATTCCAGTTTCTTCAGTGTATTTTACACTGAGGCACGTTTCAAAGCTGCACAGCCACTTTATATTTTTTAAGGAAATCACTGGTTCCTGCAGCAGACACACCGAGATATTGGACGTTACAAGAGAAGTGATTAGCTCTGCCATTTTCAGATATTTAATACATACTTTCACTATGTTCTTTTCAATATTTTGTATAATATAGTCTGTAAATTGAAAATCTGGAACCAGCATGTTCATTCCTGTGAAACCAATTATTTTTAGCCTTTAAGTTCTGATCAAGGGAATAATACTACATTGCCCCGGTGCTACCTAGTTTACAGCCAATGTACACAGTCACTTTCCGTATAGCCTGTTGTGCAAGTTCACTTACTCCAGTGACCCACCACATTACAGCCAGTTAAAAACAGCAGCCGAATGAAAGGATCACCATTTTGGAAAATGCCCCACTACAATTAGCAAGACGCTGCACAAAAAAATATATATTGCCAACAGCGAATTCAGTGTTGTACAAAATGGGTTATTTATTCAACACAAAATTCACGGTCTGAATTAAAATAAGCAGTGAACAAAAGGTCATACTATTCCCAAATAAACCGCACAAAATGAAAGTTCCAGCGGCTGTGCAGCTAATTTTTGCTCATCTGTACTTGAAAACATAAAGGAGACCTAGTTTACGATTTACAAGGGAGTCAAATATACTCCAATCTGGTATAACACAAGAGAGTGGCAGTTTCAAAAAAACAGTGGCAGTACAGTCCTCCAGTGGCTTAGTGACTTTATGAATTGAATACTTGCACCATAGAGATCAGGGAGTTCGAACCCCAGGATTTCCATTGCTAATCACTTTCCGGTGTTCCTGCTGGATATGCATATGTTTGGATGTTCCACCAATGGCAGTCGTGCTTTCAGCTGTCTAGGCCCTAAGCTCTGGAATTCCCTCCTCTCTACCCCTCTCTCCTCCTTTAAGATGCTGCTTAAGGTCTACCTCTTTGGCCAAGTGTTTGGTCACCTGTCCTAATGCCGCCTTCTTTGGCTCAGTATCAATTTTTGTTTGATAATGCTCCTATGAAGCACCTAGCGATGCTTTGTCACATTAAAGACGCTGTATAAATGCAAGTTATTGTTGTTGTAAGGACAAGATCAGGTTGGCTTCTGATGTCCCCCATTGATACTCACTGCCAGAGCTCACCCTTCAATAAATCTCCACTTGAGCAAGGTGGAACTGAACATAGAATTCACAGCACAGAAACAGGTCATTCAGCTCAAATGGTCTGTGCCGGTGCTTATGCTCCACAGGAGCCTTCTCCTGCCCCTCTTCATCTAACCCTATCAGCATAACCTTCTATTCCTTTCTCCTTCATGTGCTTATCTAGCTTCCCCTTAAGTGCATCTTTGCTATTTGCCTCAACTACTCCATGTGGTAGCAAGTTCCACATTCTAACCGCTTTCTGCGTAAAGGACTTTCTTCTGAATTCCTTATTGGATTTATGAGTGACTATCTTACATTTATGACCCCTAGTTTTGGTCTACCCCATAAGCGGAAATATTTTCTCTACTTCTACCTTATCAAACCCCTTCATAATTTTAAAGACTTCTATTAGGTCACATCTCAGCCTTTACTTTTCAAGATAAAAGAGCCCCACCCTGTTCAGTCTTTTCTGATAGTTATAACCTCAGTTCTGTTATCATCCTTGTAAACCTTCTTTGCACCTGCTCCGGTGTCTCTATATCCTTTTTGTAATATGGAGACCAGAACTGTGCACAGCACTCCAAGTGTGGTCGCACCAAAGTTCCATACAAGTTTAATTCTACTCCTCTGGAAATGAACCCCGGTGCTTTGTTTGCTCTTTTTATGGCCTTGTTAACCTTGTTGCTACTTTTAATGAACTGTACCCAGCAAGGAGTCATGTCCTCAGGAGGAGATATATTTGCAAATAAAGTAACATTTAAAAAAAAAGCAATAATAATCAGCGTAAGCTCGAGGAACAGCGCCTCATCTTTCGATTAGGCACTTTACAGCCTTCTGGACTCAACATAGAGTTCAACAATTTCAGATCATAACCTCGGCCCCTATCATATATATATTTTTTATCCACACTTTTTGTCGGTGTCTTCTTTTCTTCTCTCCTACATGGCAGCTGTCTTTCATTCTGCCAGCGCAATTTACACTTCATCCAGAGCCATCCTTTGTTTCTTAACCTGTCCCATAACAATCACCTTTTGCCATGAATATCTCTTAATGTCTCTTAACTTCTCCTGCTTTCTATCCTATCACAGACCTCCCCTTTTGTTCTTTCATCCCTCCCCCCTTTCCCAGCCCCTAAACTTGCTTAAAAATCTGTTCCATTTCCTGTTTTTTTCCAGTTCTGACGAAAGGTCATCGACCTGAAACATTAACTCTGTTTCTCTCTTCACAGATGCTGCCTGGCCTGCTGAGTATCTCCAGCATTTTCTGTTTTTATTTCAGATTTCCAGCATCTGTTGTATTTTCTGAATTATGATGCTGCAGAAAGCTATTAAAACAGTTCCTATAGGGTTAACAGGATTAAACATAACATGATTCAAAGCAGTTGCAGAATCCTGATCTCCGACCTTTCAGTTAAAAAAAACCTGCAGCGTCACTGTTGATATTTATTTGCTATTCTGTAACTAATGGCAGATACAACAACAATTCCCACTGCATTCGGGAAGGTCGTGATCACTAATGGCCAGTTTTTAGTTTTTTTTAATATATATATATATATGATATAAATATATATAATATATATATATCTGGCATCACCAAGTATAAAAAGAAAATGTTAGAAACACACAACAGGTCTCTCAGTATCGGAAAGAGAAAACACAAGGTTACATTGCAGGACACATTTCGACAAAAGATCACTGCTGAGATGTTAACCTCTCTTTTATCTGATCAGATGTTGACAGATCCGCTATGTACTTCAGCATTTTCTGTTTGAATTATCGTCATGACTTAAACCACAGTGATATAAAAGCGTTGATTGGAACCTGAAAATTAGTCTCTTTAAAGCTGCACCTAATAAGCATAATGAAAAGAATGCAATAAAATTTAGCGCAATTTATACTTAATGTTACCTCAAGTCCACATTTAAAAAAATCCCTTAGGAGCGACAATCTCCTCTACCTGAAGCGTTGCAAAGGAAACGAGTTTGGGCAGTCCCAATCTAGTGCCTTTGGGCGCAAATACACAGCACAAAACTGCCGCTGGTTGGCACTAAAGTGGCAGTCTCACATAGATTGGCAGCAAGGAATGATGGAGTGGGAGATGGAAGTGTCACATTCCTTCACAAAGTTAGGGTTCACGTATACCGCTGGGGCAGAGCAAGGAGAGCTTTATTCTGCATCTAGCCCATATTCTTCTTCTTCTTCCCCTGGAGAGACATCCCCCTCCTTAATGAACACCATATATATCTTAACAGTAGCAACACTGGCATCTAGCCGACAATGTGGAAAACTGCCCAGGTATGTCCTGTCCACAAAAAGTGGGACAAATCCAACCCGGCCAATTGCCGCCCCATCAGTCTACTCTCAATCATCAGCAAAGTGATGGAAGGTGTTGTCGACAGCGCTATCAAGCGGCACTTACTCACCAATAACCTGCTCACTGATGCTCAGTTTGGGTTCCGCCAAGACCACTCGGCTCCTGACCTCATTACAGCCTTGGTCCAAACGTGGACAAAGGAGCTGAATTCCAGAGGTGAGGTGAGAGTGACTGCCCTTGACATCAAGGCAGCATTCGACCGAGTCTGGCATCAAGAAGCCCTAGTAAAACTGAAGTCAATGGGAATCAGGGGGAAAACGCTCCACTGGCTTGTTAAATGCTTGTTAACTTACCATTTTTCCAGCCTATTACTATTTTCCCACATTTTTAACGGGGTTCACATCATTCGGAGACCACGTCAGGTTCGTAGGTCGGGTTCTTTATGTCTCCCCATTGTTGTGAATAGGTGGCAGTTGCAAAAGTGGTATAAAAGCTACCATTTCACAGCTGGTCACTTTACAATGTCAGAAGCTTGAGCCTTCAGGATTTGGAAGACACTTTTGAGCTTTATGTAGTTTGCAAGTGTTTGTAGTGAACTCTCTATCCACCATCACCTCTTTGGAGCACGCTCTCTCACCATTTATAGATCGCCTGTCATCTCAACTTCAGCTGCCATTATTCCAGCAACATCGGTGCTCTTGAAAAAATCCCACCTTGGTCCTCTGAATCCCTTCACTATCAGCCCCAACACCAACATCACCAGGCACACCAACATCACCGAAAACAATACCAACCTTCTCTGCAATCACCTGATGCTGCACAGGACACGGGGCAGGATTTTCATTGGGCCGTGGAGGTGGGATTGGAGGCGTGTGGGGGGTTAAAATCTCAAAATCGGGGGTCCCGAACCCATCCCGTACCCAACCCGCTTCCATGCCAGTTTCAAAGGAGGCGGGTACCCGACCCGCACTGGGACCCGCCTCCCCGAGGCGGGAAGGGGATTAGTGCCAATTAACTGCCTGTTAACAGGTAGTTAACAGGCAGTTTTTAGCCTAATCCCTATTTTTAATGTTGAAGTGTGGGATTCCCGACGGCTCCAAACCACGCCAAGTTAGAAGTGGCGGACCGTCGGGATGAAGGGCTTGGAGGGGTCAAGATGTCTGGTGTACAGGTGAGTGATGGGTGCATGAGTGCAAAGGTAAGTGTGTTTGGTGTGTGTAAAGTGTTTAAAGAAGTTTACTAACCTTTACAGCCATCCTTCCTTCAGGTCTCGGGAGTCCCTCAACTCACCGGCACAGAAAGCAGAATGGCTGCGAGCTGTCAAAAATTGCAGCATTCAGCTTTCTGTTCCGGGGAGATCTCTAAATCAGCTTGAGAGGAAGGAATTAACTTAGAGTGCAGTTTGTCAGTGTTTGACAGCTTCAAACAGCTGTGAAATGCTGATATTTCATTTGTTAAAAGGTCTTGACAGATGAAATATCAATCTGTGACGTCACCTGTTGCTGGGTGACCCTTAATTGGCCCTCAACAAGGTCAATCAAGTCAAAATTGCGTGGGTTGGCTAGAACTCGATGGAGGCGGGACTACAGCCCCGAAATTTGTAGTCCCGCCTCCTACCCGACTGGCATCACCATGGCCTGATTTAGTTCACTTAACGCTGTACACCCTGGCTGCCACATGATGCGTCAGGTTGACACCACCCCACAACCAGCACCATAAAGCATCCCTACAATGGACAAATCAAATTACCACTAATGGTGTGGAGGATGAATTCTTGGAATGCATGCAAGGTGGTTTCCTGAATCAGTATGTGGAGGAAACAACCAGGGAACAGGCTATTCTGGATCTGGTACTGTGTAATGAGAAAGGGCTAATCAATAATCTTGTGATAAAGGGGCCTTTAGGGACAAGTGACCATAAAATATGATTGAATTTTACATTAAGTTTGAGAGTGATGTAGTCCAATCTGAAACTAAGGTCTTCAATCTAAACAGAGGAAACTACAAGGGTATGAGGGACAAGTTGGCCATGGTGGATTGGGAGACTACACTAAAAGGTATGAAGGTGGACATACAATGGCTAACATTCAAGGAAATAATGCATAATTTGCAACAAACATATATTCCTCTAGGGCATAAAAACTCAAAAGGAAAAGTGATCCAACCATGGCTGACAAAATAAATTAAAGCTAGTATTAAGTCAAAGGAGGAAGCTTATAAAGTTGTCAGAAAAAGCGGTCAGCCTGAGGATTGGGATCTTTTTAGAAATCAGCAAAGGGGGAACCAAGAAATTGATAAAGAGAGGGAAAATGGAATATGAGCACAAAGTAGCAAAAAATATAAACGGATTGTAAAAGCTTCTATAGGTATGTGAAAAGGAAAAGACTGGCGAAGGCAAATGTAGGTCCTTTACAGTCAGAGACGGGAGAATTTATAATGGGGAATGAGGAAATGGCAGAGAAATTAAATAAATACTTTGTTCCTGTCTTCACGGAGGAAGACACAAAAAACCTCCCAGAAATACGAGAAAAGGTATGACGAGAATGAGGAACTTAAAGAAATTATTATTAGTAAAAAAAAACAGTACTAGCAAAATTAATGGGACTAAAAGTCAACAAATCCCAAGGACCGGATGACCTACATCCTAGGGTTTTGAAAGAGGTGGCCATTGGAATAGTGGATGCATTGGTGGTCATCTTCCAAAATTCTATAGATTCTGGAACGGTTCCTGCAGATTGGAGGATAGCAAATGTAACCCCGCTATTTAAGAAAGGAGGGAGAGAGAAAATGGGGAACTACAGACCTGTTAGCCTCACATCAGTAGTTGGGAAGATGCTGGAATCTATTATAAAGGATGCAATAACTGGGCACTTAGAAACTAATAGTAAGATTGGGCAGAGTCAACATGGATTTATGAAAGGGAAATCCTGTTTGACAAACCTATTGAAGTTCTTTGAGGATGTAACTAGTGGAGTAGACAAAGGGGAACTGGTAGATGTGGTGTATCTGGATTTTCAGAATGCCTTCGATAAGGTCCCACACAAGAGGTAGGTGAACAAAATTAGGGCACATGGAATTGGGGGTAATATACTAGCATGGATTGAGAATTGGTTAACAGACAGAAAACAAAGAGTAGGGATAAATGGGTCTTCTTCAGGATGGCAGGCTGTGACTAGTGGGGTACCGCAAGGATCGGTGCTTGGGCCCCAGCTATTCACAATCTATATCAATGATTTGGGTGAGGGAACTAAATGTAACATTTCCAAATTTGCTGATGATACAAAGCTAGGTGGCGGTGTCAGTTGTGAAGAGGATGTGAAGAGGCTTCAAGGGGATCTCAACAGGCTCAGTGAGTGGGTGAGAACATGGCAGATGGAATATAATGTAGATAAATGTGAAGTTATCTACTTTGGTAGAAAAAACAGAAAGGCAGAGTATTTCCTAAATGGTGAAAGATTCGGGAGTGCAGATGCTCAAAGGGACCTGGGTATCCTTGTACATGAGTCACTGAAAGTGAATGCACAGGTGCAGCAAGCCATTAGGAAGGCAAATGGTATGCTGGCCTTCATTACAAGAGGATTTGAGTACAGGAGTAAAGAAGTCTTACTCTAATTATATCGGGCCTTGGTGAGACCACACCTGGAGTACTGTGTACAATTTTGGTCTCCTTACCCAAGGAAGAATATACTTGCCATAGAGGGAGTGCAACGAAGGTTCACGAGATTGATTCCTGGGATGGTGGGACTGTCATATGAGAAGAGATTGAGTAAACTAGGCCTGTATTCTCCTGAATTCAGAAGAATGAGAGGGGATCTCATTGAAGCATACAAAATTATTACAGGGCTTGATCGGGTGGATGCTGGGAGAATGTTTCCCTTAGCTGGGGAGTCTAGAACCAGGGGCCACAGCCTCAAGATAAAGGGTAGGCCATTCAGGACTGAGATGAGAAGAAATTTCTTCACACAGAGATTGGTGAATCTTTGGAATTCTCTACCCCAGAGGGCTGTGGAGGCTCAGTCATTGGGTATATTCAAAACAGAAGTCGATAGATTTCTGACCAGTAAGGGCATCAAGGGATATGGCGATAGGGCCGGTGAATGGAGTTGAGGCAGAAGATCAGCCACGATCTCACTGAATGGCGGAGCAGGGTCAAAGGGCCGAATGGCCTACTCCTGCTCCTATTTCTTATGTTCTTATGTTCTAAGCCATTCCTTTCACACTCTTCACCATTGCGGGGGATACCGTTATGTCTCAGCATTCATTGCAACTCACTAAGACACTTCCAAAGGTGAGCATAGATCTGTCCAATAAGGTAAAATGTTGAAAATATAGATTTCAATGTTTGACAACACATTAACAGAAACTTCACATGAATATTGGCTAAAACACCCAAGTGCCTACTCTTGTGAGTTGTTAGTTCGTATGCTTGTAGTAGGCTGAGGGTGAGTGTGAGGGGTGGCTAGTGAGATGGGGAAGTGATAATGTAGATAGAGAGGGATGGGTGGAGGTGCAAGGTACGTTGGTGTGAGTAAGGATGTGCAGGAGTAGGGTAGGGAAGGCAGAGTGATGTGGATGTGATGAGAGGCGCAGCAGGGTGTGAAGGGAGTCATGGGAGAGCCTGAGTGCAGCCCTGCACCTTTGCGCAGTGGTTGTCAGCGTTTGCAGCACCTCAATGCTGTAGAACATTGAAAGCAGAAGTGTCAAGATCAATTTGGACATTATTACACTCCTGCGAAGCGCCTTGGGACGTTTTACTAAGTTAAAGGCGCTATTTATTTATAAATATAAATTGGTTGTTGTTGTTATTTACTTCTCATCTGCATAAAGCTGCTCCAGTGTAATGTAAACATGAGGAACAACAACAACAGCAACAACTTGCATTTATATAGCACCTTTAATGTAGTAAAATGTTCCAAGGCGTTTCACAGGAGCATTCTCAAACAAAATTTGACACCGAGGCACATAAGGAGATATAATGGCAGATAACCAAAAGCTTTGTCAAAGAGGTAGGCTTTAAGGTGTGTTTTCAAGGAGGAGAGACAGGTAGAGAGTGGTTTACGGCAGGAATTCCAGAGCTTAGGCCCTGGCAGCTGAAAGTACGGCCGCCAATGGTGGAGCGATTAAAATCGGGGATGCTCAAGAGGACAGAATTGGAGGAGCGCAGATATCTCGGAGGGTTGTAGGGTTGGAGGTGATTACAGAGATAGAGAAGGGCGAAGACATGGAGGGATTTGAAAACAAGGGTGAGAATTTTTAAATCGAGGTGTTGCTTAACCGGGAACCAATGTAGATCAGCGAGCATAGGGGCAATGGGTGAACGGAACTTGGTGCGAGTTAGGACAAGTTTTAGCAGAATTTTGGTTGATCTCAAGTTTACAGAGGATAGAACATGGAAGGCTGCCAGGAGTGCATTGGAATAGTCATGTCTAGAGGTAACATAGGCATAAATGAGGGTTTCAGCAGTAGAGGAGCTGAAGCGGGGCGGAGTTGGGCAATGTTACGGAGGTGGAAATAGGTGGTCTTAGTGATGGAGCAAATATGTGGTTGGAAGCTCATCTCGGGGTCAAATACGACACCAAGGTTGCAAACAGTGTGGTTCAGCCTCAGGCAGTTGCTAGGGAGAGGAATGGAGTCAGTGGCTATAGAATGGAGTTTGTGGCAGGGACCGAAGACAATGGCTTCAGTCTTCCCAATATTTAGTTGAAGGAAATTTCTGCTTATCCAGTACTGGATGTCGGACAATGAGTCTGACAATTTAGAGACAGTGGAGGGGTCGAGAGAAGTGGTAGTGAGGTAGAGCTGGATGTCGTCAGCGTACATGTGGAAACCTACGCGGTGTTTTCGGATGATGTCGCCGAGCATGTAGATGAGAAATAGGAGGGGCCAAGGATAGATCTTTGGGGAACCCGAGAGGTAACAATGTGGGAGCGGGAAGAGCTACGATTAGATAGATAAGAATGTAACCGGGCGAGTGCAGTACCACCCAGCTGGATGACGGTGGAGAGGCGTTGCTGGAGGATGGAGTGGTCAACCCTGTCAAAGGCTGCAGACAGGTCGAGAAGGACGAGGAGGGATAGTTTACCTTTGTCACAGTCACACAGGATGTCATTTGTGACTTTGATAAGAGCGTTTCGGTACTGTGGCAAGGGGTGGAAACCTTACTGGAGGGATTCAAACATGGAGTTCCGGAAAAAATGGGCATGGATTTGGAAGGTGACAACACATTCAAGGACTTGTAGAGGAAAGGGAGGTTGGAGATGGGATGGTAGTTTACAAGGACAAAGGGGTCATGGTTTGTTTTTTTGAGGAGAGGGGCAATAACAGCAGATTTGAAGGAGAGGGATACAGTACCTGAGGAGAGAGAACCGTTAACAATATCAGCTAACACGGGAGCCAGGAAGGGAAGTTGGGTGGTCAGCAGTTTAGTGGGAAGAGGGTCTAGGGAGCAGGAAGCGGATCTCATGGACAAGATGAGCAAGGAAGTGGAAGTTTTGGTATTTGTTGTGGTCTCTGAAGCCATTTTTTCACACAACTGCAACCCAAATATGGAAGGTGCTAGCATGAGCCTCATTAGAACAGCGGGCACTTAGCAACTTCCCGATGATGTATTGAAACTCGGGCCAATCACACAATCACTTCCTCACAGTTTTAACAAGCTTTCAGCAACCTCTTGCCTCATGTAGGACCCCACCTCTTCTGGTCGCCTGTCACTTTAAATCTCCGCTTCACTCCCACTCTGACCTCTCCGTCCTCGGCCTCTTTCACTGTTCTAATGAAGCTCAACGTAAGCTCGAGGAACAGCACCTCATCTTTCGATTAGGCACTTTACAGCCTTCTGGACTCAACATCGAGTTCAACAATTTCAGACCGTAACCTCGGCCCCTATCTTTTTTTTCCCATTTTTTTTCTCTCTCCCACATGGCAGCTGTCGATCATTCTGCCATTGCCATTTACACTTCATCTAGAGCCATCTTTTGTTTCTTAACTTGTCCCATTACCATCTCCTTTTGCCTTGCACCATCATCCCTTTTGTCTCTTAATCTCGCCTGCCTTCCCTCCTATCAGACCTTCCCTTTGTTCTTTCCTCCCCTCCCCCCTTTCCCTGGCCCTGCACTTGCTTAAAAACCTGTTCCATCTCCAGCTTTTTCCAGTTCTGACGAAGGGTCATCGACCTGAAACATTAACTCTGTTTCTCTCTCCACAGATGCTGCCTGACCTGCTGAGTATTTCCTGCATTTTCTGTTTTTATCCCACATATAGAGGGATGTCTGAGAACACGATAAGCGTGGGAAAAGGAAGTAAGAGAAGAAGGGCAAGCAAGGAGACTAGAAAGACTGAAGGTGGCAACAAAAGCATGATCACAGAGAGAAGGTTCTAAAGATCCTTTTTGAAAGGAGAAAGGTCACAAAGTAGAAACACCAAATGCAAAAAAGAGTACTCTTCTCTATCCACAGTATAGAGGTGCCCACATTAGCTCAGTGGTAGCATAGTCGCCTCTGAGTCTGAAGATTGTGGGTTCAAATCCCACCAGAAATTTGGAGCACAAAATCTAAGATGGCACTAAGGTGCTGCACTGTGGGAGGTGCAGTCCTTCAGATGAGACGTTAAACCGAGGCCCCGTCCTGCCCTCTCAGCTGGATGTAAAAGATCCCATGGCATGATTTTGAAGAAGAACAGGGGAGTTCTCCCACGTGTCCGGTCCAATATTGATCCCTCAACCAGCATCATTAAAAAAAACAGATTCTCTGGTCCATTATCTTATTGCTGTTTGTGGGAGCTTGCTGTGAGTAAATTTCCTACATCACAACAGTGACGACACTTCAAAAGAAATTAATTGGCTGTAAAGCGCTTTGGGACCTCCTGAGATCATGAAAGGCTTTTTTTTCTTTCTATTAGAAGTGACCAAAAATTTGGTCAAAGAGGTGGGTTTTAAGGAGGGTCTTAAAGGATTAGAGAGAAGTGGAGAGGAGGAGGAGTTTAGCGAGTGAATACCAGAGCTTTTACCTAGATGGCTGAAGGCATAGCTGCCAATGATGGAGTGAAAGGAAGGGGAGATGCACAAAAGGCCAGAGTTAGATGAATGGAGAGTTACGGGGAAGGGGGTTGTAGGGCTGGAAGAAGTTACAGGAGGGGCAAAGCCGTGAAAGGATTTAAACACAAGGATGAGAATTTTAAATGAGAGGTGTTAGGGGACCGAGAGGTCAGCGAGGACAGGGATGATAGGTGAGCAGGACCTGGTGCAGGATAGGACACGGGCTGCAGTTGAGCTGAAGATTACAGAGGTTGAAGTTTGGAAGACCAGCCAGAAGAACATTGGAATAGTCAAGTCTGCAGGTGACAATGGCATGGATAATGGTTTCAGAACCAGTGCTGGTCACTAAGAAGCAAAGGAAACATTCAAGCAGAGAAGAACCATGAGGCTGATCCCAAAGGAGTCTGAGCTGAGGAAAGACTGGAGATACTTGGAATTTTCAGCATGGCAAAGAAGCATTTGAGAGGTGACCTTATAGAGGCATATAACATGGTAAATGGCATGTAAAAGGTTCATCTGGAATACTGATTTAAATAAACAGCAGGAGAAGGACAAAAGCATACAGCTTCAAATTGGTTAAAGGTAATTTTAGGACAGATACCAGGAAGTTCTTCTTCCCACAGAGTAATTATCACTTGGATTAGACTCTTGGGAAAAACCTGGAATTATTTACGACACTGTTAGATGCAGCAATAAGGGGGGCGGTGGTGTAGGATCGTTCTGAGTGATTAATTAAAATGGGTTGAGTATATCGGAAATACACCAGTGGAGTCAAACTAGCAGAAGCACTTTTCATACTTAGCCTCATTAGCCCTTTCACACATTATACTACAGACATTGTTATGGCCTGACCACTCACCACACACTGACGAAATGTCTTCCTCCCACTTGAGCATTTCCAGTATTCTGCATAAGCCTAAGTAAGGTAGAACAGAGGCTTTGCAAAGATCTGTCTGAGGCCTTTTACATCCTACATAGGGGCTGCCTTCAACAGCAAGAGCAGCATCAAAGACAACTCTGCAAACGTAATGATGCCTGATGGGCCTTCAATAACCACAAAACTAGAAGTTATAGACTTAAACAAGTTGGCTTTTAATCACTAAGATCAGAGCTAACATCTCAACACGCTGACTGGTTCACAGGAATGAGTCATACAGATCCTGGGATCTTTATGTAAGAGAAGTCAGGGGCGGAGCCAAGAGCCAAGACCTGGAACCTCCCAGGTTAGTCGGGAAAAAGGAAGT
Organism: Somniosus microcephalus; assembly: GCF_052327205.1. NCBI lineage: Eukaryota > Metazoa > Chordata > Chondrichthyes > Squaliformes > Somniosidae > Somniosus > Somniosus microcephalus. The sequence continues at coordinate 212,442,096 of NC_140995.1, read as the reverse complement.
GAAACTATACACAGTGGGGGAGGGTAATATACATGAGTGCAAAACGAATACAGGATCAAGACAAACAGATTTCATTACAATGCCTATGCTATCAGAGACACCAAAACTCTTCTTTTTAAGGGGGGGTGGGGGGTGGGTGGGGGGGATGGGTTGGGGTGGTGAGTTCCTAGTGCCTCGAATATAAATAGCAGTATCAAGGTCGGATCTACCATTTTAGGTCTGATTATGGGCAGCATCAAAGGTCACCCGACCCATACGAGCATTTTGGTTGTATATATATTGTAAATTGTATTACCTTTTTCAGCCTTCAGTTGATGTCTTGCCCTATCTGCTTTGTCCTTTTAATTGAGAAACCAAGATGAACATTTCGTTTTTAAATGTTTTTACTGACTGCTGGTTGATCATTTGTACTGGTGGACCAGATGAATCTTGTGGAAGGGAAGGTCCCTCTTACTTTAAAAAAAAATATATGTTGCTTGTCAATGTGTATGGTAGTCTTTAGTTAAAAGTGCCGATACATACATGGAAATACAAGGGATGCTGGAAATCAAATTTTTCGATAGGACTTCTGCATGGCCTGATGTTGTTCTGATGTTGATTTTCTTATTAATACTATTTTCTGAAATGTGTGTTCATTCAGGTGATGCACCACCAAGTGTCTGTATCAAGCACTTCCAGCGAAGTATCTCACCGTTAGATGCTGACAAAGCTCCCTCTACTTTCTGCATCTATGTCCCGTGAGTCCAAACCGACAAAAGTCACTCCCCTAGTGCCCCAATGTAACATTGTCCATGTTCCACATCAGCCATGGATTAGGAGCTTAGTTGAAACTGACCAAAACTCACTTCACCTATGACCTCTACCATCAGAAGACAGAGGACAGTTTAATCCAATCATTTCGGAGCTGGACTTATGCCAAGATCCCACAGATGAAAGGACATTGTGCTATTCCACTGCAATATCTAGTGTTTGCATTCCTCCCCCATTCCACCCCCACCCACAACACAACCACTGCTTTCAAAGAATTCTTTATTTGGCTTTCTTCTTCCTCCAAAGGATATTCTCTACTTGTTCTGTTTTTCTTCTTTTTATCAGAATCCAAGGAAGGGAAACACAAGAGCAATGTTGGGTGGCCTAACTGCTTTGCTTTCTTTAATAGTTATAGAAAAACTCTCATCTTGTTCAATTTAATTTTGCCCACTTTTTGTGAGTCGTTTTCCTACATGTTGGATTTCCCCTCACTCCAAGGTGGTCAGACAAATGGCCAATTTTCAGCTGTTTGCCAATGTCAATGTTGAACCATGGCTCGGAGTTATGTCAAAAGATTTACTTCCCTTCTCTGAAAACAGCCACGAATCACATCACCCGCAACCACCCAACACCCTTCCAACACCCACACCTCTCTACGATGGTATGAGGCGCGAGTTGGGTAGGATTGACTGGGAATGTTACTCAAAGGGTTGACGGTGGATAGGCAATGGCAAACATTCAAAGATCGCATGGATGAACTACAGAATTTGTTCATCCCTGTTTGGCATAAACATTTTTTTTTAAATGACTCAACCATGGCTAACAAGGGAAATTAGGGATAGCATAAGATACAAGGAGAGGACTGATAAATTGGCCAGAAAAAGCAGTAAACCTGAGGATTGGGAGCAGGATGGTTTGTTGCCTCCCTGGTGCCAGGGTCAAGGATGTCACTGAGCGGCTGCAGGGCATTCTGGAGGGGGAGGGTGAACAGCCAGTGGTCGTGGTCCACATTGGTACCAACGACATAGGTAAAAAGAGGGACGAGGTCCTGCAGCAAGAATTTAGGGAGCTAGGTGAAGGATTAAGGAGCAGGACCTCAAGGGTTGTAATCTCTGGATTACTCCCGGTGCCACGTGCTAGTGAGTATAGGAATAGGAAGATAGAACAGATGAATGCGTGGCTAAAGGGATGGTGCAGGAGGGAGGGCTTTAGTTTCCTGGATCACTGGGTCTGCTTCTGGAAAAGGTGGGACTTGTACAAGTCGGATGGTTTACACCTGAACCAGAAGGGAACCAATATCCTTGCGGGGGGGTTTGCTAGCACTGCTGGGGGGGGTTTAAACTAACTTGGCAGGGGGATGGGGTACAGAGTGGAGCTATAGTAGGGGGTGATTTACAGCCAAATACAGAGGGAAAAACAAGTCAGCTGGGAAGGCAGAGCAAATATGTGAAGGCAAAAGAGAATATGGCAGGGCTGGAAGGCATTTATTTTAATGCAAGGAGTCTTGCAAATAAGGTGGATGAACTGAAGTTGTTGTTGAACACATGGGAGTACGATATTGTTGCTATCACGGAGACATGGTTGAGGGAGGGTCAGGACTGGCAGCTCAATATTCCGGGGTATAGAATCTTCAGGCGAGACAGAGGGGGGTGTAAAAGGGGAGGGGGTGTTGCAATATTAATTAAGGAGTCAATTACTGCTGTAAGGAGGGATGATATATTAGCGGGTTCCTCTAATGAGGCAATATGGGTAGAACTTAAAAACTAAAAGGGGGCAAGCACTTTGCTGGGAGTGTACTATAGGCCCCCAAACAGTCAGGGGGAGATAGAGGAACAGATATGTAGGCAAATCTCAGAAAAGTGCGAAAATAATAGGGTAATAATAGTGGGGGATTTCAACTTCCCCAATATAAATTGGGATAGTCAGAGTGTGAAAGGCTTAGAGGGTGCAGAATTCTTAAAGTGCATCCAGGAGAGCTTTTTGAGCCAACATGTAGAAAGTCCTACAAGAGAGGGGGCGGTACTGGACCTAATTCTAGGGAATGTAGTCGGGCAAGTGGTGGAAGTGTCAGCAGGAGAGCATTTTGGTGACAGTGACCATAATTCGGTGAGATTTAAGGTGGTCATGGAAAAGGACAAAGACGGCCCGGAAATAAGGGTTCTAAATTGGGGGAAGGCTGAATTTAATATGATAAGGCAGGATCTGGCCAAAGTGGACTGGGAGCAGCTACTTATAGGAAAATCCACATCAAAACAGTGGGAGACTTTCAGAAGGGAAATAGAGAGAGTACAACGCCAACATGTTCCTGTAAAGGTCAAGGGTGGGACCAACAAGCAAAGGGAACCTTGGATGACAAGGGATATACAAAAATGCATTAGGAATAAAAGGGGGGCTTTTGGCAGTTACAAAAGACTAAAGACGGAAGAAGCCCTAGAGGAGTATAAAAAGTGCAGGGGCGTACTTAAAAAAGAAATTAGGAGGGCGAGGAGGGGCCATGAAATAACACTGGCGAGCAAAATAAAGGAAAATCCTAAGATGTTTTATAAGTATATTAAGGGCAAGAGGATAACCAGGGAAAGGGTAGGGCCCATTAGGGACCAAAGTGGCAATCTGTGTGTAGAGCCAGATGAGGTAGGCGGGGTTTTAAATGAATTTTTTGCATCTGTGTTCACTATGGAGAAAGACGATGCAGACATAGAAATCGGGCAAGGGGACTGTGACATACTTGAACATATTAGCATCGAGAGGGAGGAGGTGCTAGCGGTTTTAGCAGGCCAAAAAGTGGATAAATCCCCAGGCCCGGACGAGATGTATCCCAGGCTGCTGTGGGAGGCAAAGGAGGAGATTGCAGGGGCTCTGACACAAATTTTCAGAACCTCTCTGGCCACAGGGGATGTACCAGAGGACTGGAGAACAGCTAACGTAGTACCATTATTCAAGAAGGGTAGCAGGGATAAACCAGGGAATTACAGGCCAGTGAGCCTAACATCTGTGGTAGGGAAATTATTGGAAAAAATTCTGAGGGACAAAATTAGTCTCCACTTGGAGAGGCAAGGATTAATCGGGGATAGTCAGCATGGCTTTGTCAAAGGTAAATCATGTCTGACAAATCTGATTGAATTTTTCGAGGGGGTGACTAGGGGGGTGGATGAGGGAAATGCTGTGGATGTGGTTTACATGGACTTCAGTAAAGCTTTTGACAAAGTCCCGCATAGGAGACTGGTCAAGAAGGTAAGAGCCCATGGGATCCAGGGTGCCTTGGCGCGTTGGATCCTAAACTGGCTGAGTGGCAGGAGGCAGAGGGTGATGGTCGAAGGTTGCTTTTGTGACTGGAAGCCTGTGTCCAGTGGGGTACCTCAGGGATCGGTGCTGGGTCCCTTGTTGTTTGTGATCTACATAAATGATTTGGATGAGAATGTAAAAGGTATGATCAGTAAGTTCGCAGATGACACGAAAATTGGTGGGGTGGTAAATTGCGAGGAGGACAGCCTCAGGCTACAGGACGATATAAACGGGTTGGTCAGATGGGCGGAAAAGTGGTAAATGGAATTTAACCCTGAAAAGTGCGAGGTGATGCATTTTGGACGGACAAATAAGGCAAGGCAATACACAATGAGTGGTAGGACCCTAGGAAGTACAGAGGGTCAGAGGGACCTTGGTGTACATGTACATAGATCCCTGAAGGCAGCGGAACAGGTAGATAAGGTGGTTAAAAAGGCATATGGGATACTTGCCTTCATTAGCCGAGGCATAGAATATAAGAGCAGGGAGGTTATGATGGAGCTGTACAAAACGCTGGTGAGGCCACAGCTGGAGTATTGTGTGCAGTTCTGGTCGCCTCACTATAGGAAGGATGTGATTGCTTTGGAGAGGGTGCAGAGAAGATTCACCAGGATGTTACCTGGGGTGGAGCACCTCAGCTATGAAGAGAGGCTGGACAGGCTGGGGTTGTTTTCCTTGGAGCAAAGAAGGCTGAGGGGGGACCTGATTGAGGTGTACAAAATGATGAGGGGCATAGATAGGGTAGACAAAGAGGAACTTTTCCCCTTAGTAGGGGGGTCAATAACAAGGGGGCATAGATTCAGGGTAAGGGGCAGGAGATTTAGAGGGGATTTGAGGAGGAACTTCTTCACCCAGAGGGTGGTTGGAATGTGGAACTCAATGCCTGAAAGGGTGGTAGAGGCAGGAACCCTCACAACATTCAAGAAGCATTTGGATGAGCACTTGAAATGCCATTGCATACAAGGCTATGGACCAAATGCTGGAAAATGGGATTAGACTGGACAGGGATGGATGGGCGGCGCAGACACGATGGGCCGAAGGGCCTCTTTCTGTGCTGTAAAACTCTATGACTCTATGACTCTATAACTCAAAGGAGGACAAAGGGATCAATTAAGAGGGGGAAAATAGAGTATGAGAGTAAGCTTGCAGGGAACATAAAAACTGACTGTAAAAGCTTTTATGGATATGTTAAAAGAAAAAGATTGGTGAAGTCAAGCGTAGGTCCCTTGCAGTCAGAATCAGGGGAATTTATAATGGGAAACAAAGAAATGGCAGACCAATTAAATACAGACTTTGGTTCTGTCTTGACAAAGGAGGACACAAATAACCTCCCAGAGATGTCGGGGAACATAGGGTCTAATGAGGGGGAGGAGCTGAAAGAAATCAGTATTTGTAGGGAAATGGTGTTAGGGAAATTGATGGGATTGAAGGCCGATAAATCCCCAGGGCCTGATAATCTACATCCTAGGGTACTTAAGGAAGTGGCCCGAGAAATAGTAGATGCATTGCTGGTCATCTTCCAAAATTCGATAGACTCTGGAACAGTTCCCATGGATTGGAGGGTAGCTAATGTTACCCCACTATTCAAAAAAGGTGGTAGAGAGAAAATGGGGAATTATAGACCGGTAAGCCTGACATCGGTAGTGGGGAAAATGCTAGAGTCCATTACAAAAGATGTAATAGCAGAGCACTTGGAAAACAGTGACAGGATCGGACAAAGTCAACATGGATTTACAAAAGGTAAATCGTGCTTGACTAATCTACTGGAATTTTTTGTGGATGTAACTGGTAGAATAGATAAGGGAGAACCAGTGGATGTGGTGTATTTGGACTTTCAGAAGGCTTTCGATAAGGTCCCGCATCAGAGATTAGCGTGTAAAGTTAAGGCACATGGGATTGGGGGCAAGGTACTGACTTGGATAGAGAACTGGTTGGCAGACAGGAAGCAAAGAGTTGGAATAAACGGGTCTTTTTCCGAGTGGCAGGCAGTGACTAGTGGGGTACCGCAGGGATCGGTCCCTGGACCCCAGCTATTCACAATATATATAAATGATCTAGATGAGGGAACTAGATGTAATATCTCCAAGTTTGTAGATGACACAAAGCTGGGTGGGCGTGTGTGCTGTGAGGAGGATGCCAAGAAACTCCAGGATGATTTGGACAGGTTGGGTGATTGGGCAGAAGCTTGGCAGATGCAGTATAATGTGGATAAATGCGAGGTTATCCACTTTGGTGGCAAAAACAGGAAGGCAGATTATTATCTGAATGGCAATAAATTGGGAGAAGGGGAAGTGCAATGAGACCTGGGTGTCCTTGTACACCAGTCGCTGAAGGTAAGCATGCAGGTGCAGCAAGCAGTTAAGAAGGCAAAAGGTATGTTGGCCTTCGTAGCGAGAGGGTTCGAGTACAGGAACAAGGATGTCTTGCTGCAGTTGTACAGGGCCTTGGTGAGACAACATCTTGAGTATTGTGTGCAGTTTTGGTCGCCTTATCTGAAGAAGGGTGTTCTTGCCATGGAGGGAGTGCAGCGAAGATTCACCAGACTGATAACTGGGATGGCAGGAATGACGTATGAGAGATTGGGTCGATTGGGCTTATACTTGCTGGAGTTTAGAAGAATGAGAGGGGATCTCATTGAAACTTATAAAATTCTAACAGGACTAGATAGACTAGATGCAGGAAGGATGTTCCCGATGGCTGGGGAGTCCAGAACCAGGGGTCACAGTCTAAGGATAAGGGGTAAGCCATTTAGGACAGAGATGAAGAGGAATTTCTTCACCCAGAGAGCGGTGAACCTGTGGAATTTTCTACCACAGAAGGCAGTGGAGGCCAATACATTAAATATATTCAAGTAGGAGTTAGATATATTTCTTAAGGCTAAAGGGATCAAGGGGTATGGGGAGAAGGCAGGGACAGGGTACTGAATTTGGATGATCAGCCATGATCTCATTATATGGCCGAATAGGCTCGAGGGGCCGAATGGCCTACTCCTGCTCCTATCTTCTATGTTTTCTATGTTTTCTTTCTATCTCCACACAAAAGTCCTGAGTGGTAACGCAAAGCGGGCGGTATTGCATCGGCCACCCAATGGAACGGAATATCGGGCAAGGGCTATAATGGACAGCGCATGTTAGGACTATAATGGCCAGCCCATGCGAGGACTATAATGGACAGCCTGTGCGAGGACTATAATGGCCAGCCCATGCGAGGACTATAATGGACAGCCCATGCGAGGGCTATAATGGACAGTCCATGCGAGGACTATAATGGACAGCCCATGCGAGGACTATAATGGACAGCCCATGCGAGGGCTATAATGGACAGCCCATGCGAGGACTATAATGGCCAGCCCATGCGAGGACTATAATGGACAGCCCATATAAACAGTATAATGGCCAGCCCATGCGAGGACTATAATGGACGGCCCATGCGAGGACTATAATGGACAGCCCATGCGAGGACTATAATGGACAGCCCATGTAAACACTATAATGGACAGTCCATGCGAGGACTATAATGGAAAGCCCATGCAAGGACTATAATGGACAGTCCATGCGAGGACTATAATAGACAGTTCATGCGAGGACTATAATGGACAGTCCATGTGTGGACTATAATGGACAGCCCATGCGAGGACTACAATGGACGGCCCATGTGAGGACTATAATGGACGGCCCATGCGGGGACTATAATGGACAGCCCATGCGAGGACTATAATGGACAGCCCATGCGGGGACTATAATGGACGGCCCATGTAAGGATTATAATGGACGGCCCATGTGTGGACTATAATGGACGGCCCATGCGAGGACTATAATGGACAGCCCATGCGAGGACTATAATGGACAGCCCATGCGAGGACTATAATGGACAGCCCATGTGGGGACTATAATGAACGGCCCATGTAAGGACTATAATGGGCGGCCCATGCGTGGACTATAATGGACAGCCCATGCGAGGACTATAATGGACGGCCCATGCGAGGATTATAATGGACAGCCCATGCGAGGACTATAATGGGCAGCCCATGCGAGGTCTATAATGGACAGCCCATGCGAGGAATATAATGGACAGCCCATGTGTGGACTATAATGGACAGCCCATGCGAGGAGTATAATGGACAGCCCATGCGGGGACTATAATGGACGGCCCATGTAACGAATATAATGGACGGCCCATGCGTGGACTATAATGGACAGCCCATGCGGGGACTATAGTGGACGGCCTATGCGAGGACTATAATGGACGGCCCGTGTGGGGACTATAATGGACAACCCATGCGAGGACTATAATGGACAGCCCATGTAAGGACTATAATGGACAGCCCATGTAAAGACTTTAATGGACAGTCCATGCGAGGACTATAATGGTCAGCCCATGCGTGGACTATAATGGACAGTCCATGCAAGGACTATAATGGACAGTCCATGCGAGGGCTATAATGGACAGCCCATGTGTGGACTATAATGGACGGCCCATGCGAGGACTATAATGGATGGCCCATGCGAGAACAATTATGGAAAGCCCATGCGAGGACTATAATGGACAGTCCATGCGAGGACTATAATGGACAGCCCATGCGAGGACTGTAAAGGACAGCCCATGCGAGGACTGTAATGGACAGCCCATGCGGGGACTATAATGGACAGCACATGCGAGGAATTTAATGGACAGTCCATGCGAGGACTGTAATGGGCAGCCCATGCGAGGACTATAATGGGCAGCCCATGCGAGGATTATAATGGACAGCCCATGCGAGGACTATAATGGACGGCCCATGCAAGGACGAAAATGGACAGCCCATGTAAGGACTATAATGGATGGCCCAAGCGAGCACTATAATGGGCAGTCCATGCAAGGACGATAATGGGCAGCCCATGCGGCGACTATAATGGACAGCCCATGCGAGGACTATAATGGACGGCCCATGCGAGGACTATAATGGACAGCCCATGCGACGAATATAATGGACAGCCCATGTAAGGACTATAATGGACAGCCCATGTAAAGACTTTAATGGACAGTCCATGCGAGGACTATAATGGTCAGCCCATGCGTGGACTATAATGGACAGTCCATGCAAGGACTATAATGGACAGTCCATGCGAGGGCTATAATGGACAGCCCATGCGAGGACTAAAATGGGCAGTCCATGTAAGGACAATAATGGACAGTCCATGTTAGGACTGTAATGGGCAGCCCATGCGAGGACTATAATGGACAGCCCATGCGAGGATTATAATGGACAGCCCATGCGAGGACTATAATGGACGGCCCATGCAAGGACGAAAATGGACAGCCCATGTAAGGACTATAATGGATGGCCCAAGCGAGCACTATAATGGGCAGTCCATGCAAGGACTATAATGGGCAGCCCATGCGACGACTATAATGGACAGCCCATGTAAGGACTATAATGGACAGCCCATGCGAGGACTATAATGGACAGCCCATGCAAGGACTATAATGGACAGCCCATGCGAGGACTATAATGGACGGCCCATGCGAGGACTATAATGGACAGCCCATGCGACGAATATAATGGACAGCCCATGTAAGGACTATAATGGACAGCCCATGCGAGGACTATAATGGACGGCGCATGCGAGGACTATAATGGACAGCCCATGCGACGAATATAATGGACAGCCCATGTAAGGACTATAATGGACAGCCCATGCGAGGACTATAATGGACAGCCCATGCAAGGACTATAACGGACAGCCCATGCGAGGGCTATAATGGACAGTCCATGCGAGGACTATGATGGACAGCCCATGCAAGGACTATAATGGACAGCCCATGCAAGGACTATAATGGACAGCCCATGCGAGGACTATAATGGACGGCCCATGCGAGGACTATAATGGACAGCCCATGCGAGGACTATAATGGACGGCCCATGCGAGGACTATAATGGACAGCCCATGCGACGAATATAATGGACAGCCCATGTAAGGACTATAATGGACAGCCCATGTAAAGACTTTAATGGACAGTCCATGTGAGGACTATAATGGTCAGCCCATGCGTAGACTATAATGGACAGTCCATGCAAGGACTATAATGGACAGTCCATGCGAGGGCTATAAAGGACAGCCCATGTGAGGACTAAAATGGGCAGCCCATGTAAGGACAATAATGGACAGTCCATGTGAGGACTATAATGGACAGCCCATGTGTGGACTATAATGGACGGCCCATGCGAGGACTATAATGGACGGCCCATGCGAGGACTATAATGGAAAGCCCATGCGAGGACTATAATGGACAGTCCATGCGAGGACTATAATGGACAGCCCATGCGAGGACTGTAAAGGACAGCCCATGCTAGGACTGTAATGGACAGCCCATGCGGGGACTATAATGGAAAGCACATGCGAGGACTATAATGGACAGCCATGCGAGGAATTTAATGGACAGTCCATGCGAGGACTGTAATGGGCAGCCCATGCGAGGACTATAATGGACAGCCCATGCGAGGATTATAATGGACAGCCCATGCGAGGACTATAATGGACGGCCCATGCAAGGACGAAAATGGACAGCCCATGTAAGGACTATAATGGATGGCCCAAGCGCGCACTATAATGGGCAGTCCATGCAAGGACTATAATGGGAAGCCCATGCGACGACTATAATGGACAGCCCATGTAAGGACTATAATGGACAGCCCATGCGAGGACTATAATGGACAGCCCATGCAAGGACTATAATGGACAGCCCATGCAAGGACTATAATGGACAGCCCATGCGAGGACTATAATGGACGGCCCATGCGAGGACTATAATGGACAGCCCATGCGAGGACTATAATGGACAGCCCATGTAAGGACTATAATGGACAGCCCATGCGAGGACTATAATGGACAGCCCATGCAAGGACTATAATGGACAGCCCATGCGAGGACTATAATGGACGGCCCATGCGAGGACTATAATGGACAGCCCATGCGACGAATATAATGGACAGCCCATGTAAGGACTATAATGGACAGCCCATGCGAGGACTATAATGGACAGCCCATGCAAGGACTCTAATGGACAGCCCAGGCGAGGACTGTAATGGACAGTCCATGCGAGGACTATAATGGGCGGCCCATGCGAGGACTATAAAGGACAGCCCATGCAAGGACTATAATGGACAGCCCATGCGAGGACTGTAATGGACAGTCCATGCGAGGACTATAATGGGCGGCCCATGCGAGGACTATAATGGACAGTCCATGCAAGGACTATAATGGGCGGCCCATGCGAGGACTATAATGGACAGTCCATGCAAGGACACTAATGGGCAGTCCATGCAAGGACTATAATGGGCAGTCCATGTGAGGACTATAATGGACAACCCATGCGAGGACTATAATGGACGGCCCATGCGTGGACTATAATGGACAGCCCATGCGGGGACTATAATGGGAGGCCCATGCGGGGTCTATAATTGACAGCCCATGCAAGGACTATTATCGACAGCCCATGAGGGGACTATAATGGACAACCCATGCGAGGACTATAATGGACGGCCCATGCGTGGACTATAATGGACAGCCCATGCAAGGACTATAATGGACAGCCCATGCGGGGACTATAATGGACGGCCCATGTAAGGATTATAATGGACGGCCCATGTGTGGACTATAATGGACGGCCCATGCGAGGACTATAATGGACAGCCCATGCGAGGACTATAATGGACAGCCCATGCGAGGACTATAATGGACAGCCCATGTGGGGACTATAATGAACGGCCCATGTAAGGACCATAATGGGCGGCCCATGCGTGGACTATAATGGACAGCCCATGCGAGGACTATAATGGACGGCCCATGCGAGGATTATAATGGACAGCCCATGCGAGGACTATAATGGGCAGCCCATGCGAGGTCTATAATGGACAGCCCATGCGAGGAATATAATGGACAGCCCATGTGTGGACTATAATGGACAGCCCATGCGAGGAGTATAATGGACAGCCCATGCGGGGACTATAATGGACGGCCCATGTAACGAATATAATGGACGGCCCATGCATGGACTATAATGGACAGCCCATGCGGGGACTATAGTGGACGGCCTATGCGAGGACTATAATGGACGGCCCGTGTGGGGACTATAATGGACAACCCATGCGAGGACTATAATGGACAGCCCATGTAAGGACTATAATGGACAGCCCATGTAAAGACTTTAATGGACAGTCCATGCGAGGACTATAATGGTCAGCCCATGCGTGGACTATAATGGACAGTCCATGCAAGGACTATAATGGACAGTCCATGCGAGGGCTATAATGGACAGCCCATGTGTGGACTATAATGGACGGCCCATGCGAGGACTATAATGGATGGCCCATGCGAGAACAATTATGGAAAGCCCATGCGAGGACTATAATGGACAGTCCATGCGAGGACTATAATGGACAGCCCATGCGAGGACTGTAAAGGACAGCCCATGCGAGGACTGTAATGGACAGCCCATGCGGGGACTATAATGGACAGCACATGCGAGGAATTTAATGGACAGTCCATGCGAGGACTGTAATGGGCAGCCCATGCGAGGACTATAATGGGCAGCCCATGCGAGGATTATAATGGACAGCCCATGCGAGGACTATAATGGACGGCCCATGCAAGGACGAAAATGGACAGCCCATGTAAGGACTATAATGGATGGCCCAAGCGAGCACTATAATGGGCAGTCCATGCAAGGACGATAATGGGCAGCCCATGCGGCGACTATAATGGACAGCCCATGCGAGGACTATAATGGACGGCCCATGCGAGGACTATAATGGACAGCCCATGCGACGAATATAATGGACAGCCCATGTAAGGACTATAATGGACAGCCCATGTAAAGACTTTAATGGACAGTCCATGCGAGGACTATAATGGTCAGCCCATGCGTGGACTATAATGGACAGTCCATGCAAGGACTATAATGGACAGTCCATGCGAGGGCTATAATGGACAGCCCATGCGAGGACTAAAATGGGCAGTCCATGTAAGGACAATAATGGACAGTCCATGTTAGGACTGTAATGGGCAGCCCATGCGAGGACTATAATGGACAGCCCATGCGAGGATTATAATGGACAGCCCATGCGAGGACTATAATGGACGGCCCATGCAAGGACGAAAATGGACAGCCCATGTAAGGACTATAATGGATGGCCCAAGCGAGCACTATAATGGGCAGTCCATGCAAGGACTATAATGGGCAGCCCATGCGACGACTATAATGGACAGCCCATGTAAGGACTATAATGGACAGCCCATGCGAGGACTATAATGGACAGCCCATGCAAGGACTATAATGGACAGCCCATGCGAGGACTATAATGGACGGCCCATGCGAGGACTATAATGGACAGCCCATGCGACGAATATAATGGACAGCCCATGTAAGGACTATAATGGACAGCCCATGCGAGGACTATAATGGACGGCGCATGCGAGGACTATAATGGACAGCCCATGCGACGAATATAATGGACAGCCCATGTAAGGACTATAATGGACAGCCCATGCGAGGACTATAATGGACAGCCCATGCAAGGACTATAACGGACAGCCCATGCGAGGGCTATAATGGACAGTCCATGCGAGGACTATGATGGACAGCCCATGCAAGGACTATAATGGACAGCCCATGCAAGGACTATAATGGACAGCCCATGCGAGGACTATAATGGACGGCCCATGCGAGGACTATAATGGACAGCCCATGCGAGGACTATAATGGACGGCCCATGCGAGGACTATAATGGACAGCCCATGCGACGAATATAATGGACAGCCCATGTAAGGACTATAATGGACAGCCCATGTAAAGACTTTAATGGACAGTCCATGTGAGGACTATAATGGTCAGCCCATGCGTAGACTATAATGGACAGTCCATGCAAGGACTATAATGGACAGTCCATGCGAGGGCTATAAAGGACAGCCCATGTGAGGACTAAAATGGGCAGCCCATGTAAGGACAATAATGGACAGTCCATGTGAGGACTATAATGGACAGCCCATGTGTGGACTATAATGGACGGCCCATGCGAGGACTATAATGGACGGCCCATGCGAGGACTATAATGGAAAGCCCATGCGAGGACTATAATGGACAGTCCATGCGAGGACTATAATGGACAGCCCATGCGAGGACTGTAAAGGACAGCCCATGCTAGGACTGTAATGGACAGCCCATGCGGGGACTATAATGGAAAGCACATGCGAGGACTATAATGGACAGCCATGCGAGGAATTTAATGGACAGTCCATGCGAGGACTGTAATGGGCAGCCCATGCGAGGACTATAATGGACAGCCCATGCGAGGATTATAATGGACAGCCCATGCGAGGACTATAATGGACGGCCCATGCAAGGACGAAAATGGACAGCCCATGTAAGGACTATAATGGATGGCCCAAGCGCGCACTATAATGGGCAGTCCATGCAAGGACTATAATGGGAAGCCCATGCGACGACTATAATGGACAGCCCATGTAAGGACTATAATGGACAGCCCATGCGAGGACTATAATGGACAGCCCATGCAAGGACTATAATGGACAGCCCATGCAAGGACTATAATGGACAGCCCATGCGAGGACTATAATGGACGGCCCATGCGAGGACTATAATGGACAGCCCATGCGAGGACTATAATGGACAGCCCATGTAAGGACTATAATGGACAGCCCATGCGAGGACTATAATGGACAGCCCATGCAAGGACTATAATGGACAGCCCATGCGAGGACTATAATGGACGGCCCATGCGAGGACTATAATGGACAGCCCATGCGACGAATATAATGGACAGCCCATGTAAGGACTATAATGGACAGCCCATGCGAGGACTATAATGGACAGCCCATGCAAGGACTCTAATGGACAGCCCAGGCGAGGACTGTAATGGACAGTCCATGCGAGGACTATAATGGGCGGCCCATGCGAGGACTATAAAGGACAGCCCATGCAAGGACTATAATGGACAGCCCATGCGAGGACTGTAATGGACAGTCCATGCGAGGACTATAATGGGCGGCCCATGCGAGGACTATAATGGACAGTCCATGCAAGGACTATAATGGGCGGCCCATGCGAGGACTATAATGGACAGTCCATGCAAGGACACTAATGGGCAGTCCATGCAAGGACTATAATGGGCAGTCCATGTGAGGACTATAATGGACAACCCATGCGAGGACTATAATGGACGGCCCATGCGTGGACTATAATGGACAGCCCATGCGGGGACTATAATGGGAGGCCCATGCGGGGTCTATAATTGACAGCCCATGCAAGGACTATTATCGACAGCCCATGAGGGGACTATAATGGACAACCCATGCGAGGACTATAATGGACGGCCCATGCGTGGACTATAATGGACAGCCCATGCAAGGACTATAATGGACAGCCCATGCGAGGGCTATAATGGACAGCCCATGTGAGGACTATAATGGACAGCCCATGCGAGGACTATAATGGACAGTCCATGCGGGAGCTATAATGGACAGCCCATGCGAGGACTATAATGGACAGCCCATGTGAGGATTATAATGGACAGCCCATACGAGGACTATAATGGACAGCCCATGCAAGGGCTATAATGGACATTCCATGCGAGGACTGTAATGGACAGTCCATGCAAGGACTATAATGGACAGCCCATGCGAGGACTATAATGGACAGCCCATGCGAGGACTATAATGGACAGCCCATGCGAGGGCTATAATGGGCAGCCCATGCAAGGGCTATAATGGACAGTCCATGCGAGGACTATAATGGACAGTCCATGCGGGGGCTATAATGGACGGCCCATGCAAGGACTATACTGGACAGTCCATGCCAGGACTATAATGGACAGTCCATGCAAAGACTATAATGGACAGTCCATGCGAGGACTATAATAGACAGCCCATGTGAGGACTATAATGGACAGCCCATGCGAGGACTATAATGGACAGTCCATCCGAGGGCTATAATGGACAGTCCATGCGGGGCTATAATGGACGGCCCATGCAAGGACTATACTGGACAGTCCATGCCAGGACTATAATGGACAGTCCATGCAAAGACTATAATGGACAGTCCATGCGAGGACTATAATAGACAGCCCATGCGAGGACTATAATGGACAGCCCATGCGAGGACTATAATGGACAGCCCATGTCAGGACTATAATGGACAGCCCATGTAAGGACTATAATGGACAGCCCTTGCGAGGACTATAATGGACAACCCATGTGAGGACGATAATGGACAACCCATGTGAGGACTATAATGGACAACCCATGCAAGGACTAAAATGGACAGCCCATGCGAGGACTATAACGGGCAGCCCATGTGAGGACTATAGTGGACAGCCGATGCGAGGACTATAATGGACGGCTCATGAGGGGACTATAATGGACAGCCCATGCGAGGGCTATAATGGACAGCCCATGCGAGGACTAAAATGGACAGCCCATGCGGGGACAATAATAGACAGCCCATGTGAGGACTATAATGGACAGCACATGCGAGGACGATAATGGACAGTCCATGCGGGGGTATAATGGACAGCCCATATGAGGACTATACTGGACAACCCATGCAAGGACTATAATGGACAGCCCATGCGAGGACTATAATGGACAGTCCATGCGGGGGCTATAATGGACAGCCCATGCGAGGACTATAATGGACAGCCCATGCGAGGATTATAATGGACAGCCATACGAGGACTATAATGGACAGCCCATGCGAGGACTATAATGGACAGTCCATGCAAGGACTATAATGGTCAGCCGAGGTAAGGACTATAATAGACAGTCAATGCAAGGGCTATAATGGACAGTCCATGTGAGGACTATAATGGACAGCCCATATGAGGACTATAATGGACAGTCCATGCGAGGAGTATAATGGACAGCCCATGCGAGGACTATAATGGACAGTCCATGCAAGGGCTATAATGGGCAGTCCATGCGGGGGCTATAATGGACGGCCCATGCGAGGACTATAATGGACAGTCCATGCGAGGACTTTAATGGACAGCCCATACGAGGACTATAATGGACAGCCCATGCCAGGACTATAATGGACAGCCCATGCGAGGATTATAATGGACAGCCCATACGGGGACTATAATGGACAGTCCATGCGAGGATTATATGGACAGCCCATGCGAGGACTATAATGGACGGCCCATGCGAGGACTATAATGGACAGTCCATGCAAGGATTATAATAGACATTCCATGTGAGAACTATAATGGACGGCCCATGCCAGGACTATAATGGACAGCCCATGCGAGGACTATAATGGACAGCCCATGCGAGGACTATAATGGCCAGCCCATGCGAGGACTATAATGGACGGCCCATGCGAGGACTATAATGGACAGCCCATGCGAGGGCTATAATGGACAGTCCATGCGAGGACTATAATGGACAGCCCATGCGAGGACTATAATGGACAGCCCATGCGAGGACTATAATGGACAGCCCATGCGAGGGCTATAATGGACAGTCCATGCGAGGACTATAATGGACAGCCCATATAAACAGTATAATGGCCAGCCCATGCGAGGACTATAATGGACGGCCCATGCGAGGACTATAATGGACAGCCCATGCGAGGACTATAATGGACAGCCCATGTAAACACTATAATGGACAGTCCATGCGAGGACTATAATGGAAAGCCCATGCAAGGACTATAATGGACAGTCCATGCGAGGACTATAATAGACAGTTCATGCGAGGACTATAATGGACAGTCCATGTGTGGACTATAATGGACAGCCCATGCGAGGACTACAATGGACGGCCCATGCGAGGACTATAATGGACGGCCCATGCGGGGACTATAATGGACAGCCCATGCGAGGACTATAATGGACAGCCCATGCGGGGACTATAATGGACGGCCCATGTAAGGATTATAATGGATGGCCCATGTGTGGACTATAATGGACGGCCCATGCGAGGACTATAATGGACAGCCCATGCGAGGACTATAATGGACAGCCCATGCGAGGACTATAATGGACAGCCCATGTGGGGACTATAATGAACGGCCCATGTAAGGACTATAATGGGCGGCCCATGCGTGGACTATAATGGACAGCCCATGCGAGGACTATAATGGACGGCCCATGCGAGGATTATAATGGACAGCCCATGCGAGGACTATAATGGGCAGCCCATGCGAGGTCTATAATGGACAGCCCATGCGAGGAATATAATGGACAGCCCATGTGTGGACTATAATGGACAGCCCATGCGAGGAGTATAATGGACAGCCCATGCGGGGACTATAATGGACGGCCCATGTAACGAATATAATGGACGGCCCATGCGTGGACTATAATGGACAGCCCATGCGGGGACTATAGTGGACGGCCCATGCGAGGACTATAATGGACGGCCCGTGTGGGGACTATAATGGACAGCCCATGCGAGGACTATAATGGGCAGTCCATGCAAGGGCTATAATAAACAGTCCATGGGAGGACTATAATGGACGGCCCATGCGAGGACTATAATGGACGGCCCATGCGAGGTCTATAATGGACAGTCCATGCGAGGACTATAATGGACAGTCCATGCGGGTGCTATAATGGACGGCCCATGCGAGAACTATAATGGACAGTCCATGCGGGGGCTATAATGGACGGCACATGCGAGGACTATCATGGACAGTCCATGCGAGGACTATAATGGACAACCCATGCAAGGACTATAATGGACAGCCCATGTGAGGACTATAATGGACAGCCCATGTGAGGGCTATAATGGACAGTCCATGTGAGGACTATAATGGACAGTCCATGCGAGGACTATAATGGACAGCCCATGCGAGGACTATAATGGACAGCCCATGCGAGGACTATAATGGCCAGCCCATGCGAGGACTATAATGGACGGCCCATGCGAGGACTATAATGGACAGCCCATGCGAGGGCTATAATGGACAGTCCATGCGAGGACTATAATGGACAGCCCATGCGAGGACTATAATGGACAGCCCATGCGAGGACTATAATGGACAGCCCATGCGAGGGCTATAATGGACAGTCCATGCGAGGACTATAATGGACAGCCCATATAAACAGTATAATGGCCAGCCCATGCGAGGACTATAATGGACGGCCCATGCGAGGACTATAATGGACAGCCCATGCGAGGACTATAATGGACAGCCCATGTAAACACTATAATGGACAGTCCATGCAAGGACTATAATGGACAGTCCATGCGAGGACTATAATAGACAGTTCATGCGAGGACTATAATGGACAGTCCATGTGTGGACTATAATGGACAGCCCATGCGAGGACTACAATGGACGGCCCATGCGAGGACTATAATGGACGGCCCATGCGGGGACTATAATGGACAGCCCATGCGAGGACTATAATGGACAGCCCATGCGGGGACTATAATGGACGGCCCATGTAAGGATTATAATGGATGGCCCATGTGTGGACTATAATGGACGGCTCATGCGAGGACTATAATGGACAGCCCATGCGAGGACTATAATGGACAGCCCATGCGAGGACTATAATGGACAGCCCATGTGGGGACTATAATGAACGGCCCATGTAAGGACTATAATGGGCGGCCCATGCGTGGACTATAATGGACAGCCCATGCGTGGACTATAATGGACAGCCCATGCGAGGACTATAATGGACGGCCCGTGTGGGGACTATAATGGACAGCCCATGCGAGGACTATAATGGGCAGTCCATGCAAGGGCTATAATAAACAGTCCATGGGAGGACTATAATGGACGGCCCATGCGAGGACTACAATGGACGGCCCATGCGAGGTCTATAATGGACAGTCCATGCGAGGACTATAATGGACAGTCCATGCGGGTGCTATAATGGACGGCCCATGCGAGAACTATAATGGACAGTCCATGCGGGGGCTATAATGGACGGCACATGCGAGGACTATCATGGACAGTCCATGCGAGGACTATAATGGACGGCCCATGCGAGGACTATAATGGACAGCCCATGCGAGGAGTATAATGGACAGCCCATGCGAGGACTATAATGGACGGCCCATGCGAGGACTATAATGGACAGTCCATGCGAGGACTGTAATGGACAGCCCATGCGAGGACTATAATGGACAGCCCATGCGAGGAATATAATGGACGGCCCATGCGAGGACTATAATGGACAGCCCATGCAAGGACTATAATGGGCAGCCCATGCAAGGACTATAATGGACAGCCCATGCGAGGGCTATAATGGCCAGCACATGCCAGGACTATAATGGACGGCTCATGAGGGGACTATAATGGACAGCCCATGCGAGGGCTATAATGGACAGCCCATGCGAGGACTATAATGGCCAGCCCATGCGAGGAATATAATGGGCAGCCCATGCGAGGGCTATAATGGACAGCCCATGCGAGGACTATAATGGACAGCCCATGCGAGGACTATAATGGACAGCCCATGCGAGGGCTATAATGGACAGCCCATGCGAGGATTATAATGGACAGCCCATACGAGGACAATAATGGACAGCCCATGCGAGGACTATAATGGACCGTCCATGCAAGGACTATAATGGTCAGCCGAGGTAAGGACTATAATAGACAGTCAATGCAAGGGCTATAATGGACAGTCCATGTGAGGACTATAATGGACAGTCCATGCGAGGACTATAATGGACAGCCCATGCGAGGACTATAATGGACAGTCCATACGAGGACTATAATGGGCAGTCCATGCGGGGGCTATAATGGACGGCACATGCGAGGACTATAATGGACAGTCCATGCAAGGATTATAATGGACATTCCATGTGAGAAATATAATGGACGGCCCATGCCAGGACTATAATGGACAGTCCATGCGAGGACTATAATGGACAGTCCATGCAAGGACTATAATGGACAGTCCATGCGAGGACTATAATGGACAGCCCATGCGAGGATTATAATGGACAGCCCATGCGAGGACTATAATGGACAGCCCATGCAAGGACTCTAATGGGCAACCCATGCCAGGACTATAATGGGCAGCCCATGCGAGGACTATAATGGACAGCCCATGCAAGGACTATAATGGACAGTCCATGCGAGGACTATAATCGACAGCCCATGCAAGGACTGTAATGGGCAGCCCATGCGAGGACTATAATGGACAGCCCATGCAAGGACTATAATGGACAGTCCATGCGAGGACTATAATCGACAGCCCATGCAAGGACTGTAATGGGCAGCCCATGCGAGGACTATAATGGGCAGCCCATGCGAGGACTAAAATGGACAGCCCCCGTAAGGACTATAATGGACGGCCCATGTAAGGACTATAATGGACAGCACATGTGAGGACTGTAATGGACAACTCATGTGAGGACTATAATGGACAGCCCATGTGAGGACTATAATGGACAACCCATGTGAGGACTATAATGGACAGCCCGTGCGAGAACTATAATGGACAGCACATGCGAGGACTATAATGGACAACCCATGCAAGGACTATAATGGACAGCACATGCGGGGACTATAATGAACGGCCGATGCGAGGACTATAATGAACAGCCCATGCGAGGACTATAATGGACAGCCCTTGCGAGGGCTATACCGGGCAGCCCATGCGAGGACTATAATGGACAGTCCATGCGAGGGCTATAATGGACAGCCCATGTGAGGATCATAATGGACAGCCCATGTGAGGACTATAATGGACAGCCCATGTGAGGGCTATAATGGACAGCCCATGTGAGGGCTATAATAGACAGCCCATGTGAGGAATATAATGGACAGCCCATGCGAGGACTATAATGGACGGCTCATGAGGGGACTATAATGGACAGCCCATGCGAGGGCTATAATGGACAGCCCATGCGAGGACTATAATGGACGGCCCATGCAAGGACTATAATGGGCAGCCCATGCGAGGACTATAATGGGCAGCCCATGCGAGGACTATAATGGACAGTCCATGCAAGGGCTATAATGGACGGCCCATGCAAGGGCTATAATGGACGGCCCATGCGAGGGCTATAATGGGCAGCCCATGCGATACGCTTTGAGCTACCACCCGAGACAAATTTCTACCCCAGTGTCTCCCTTTGACAGCCAGGCTAAGGAAAGGAACTCGAATATGGGAGAAATTGCAAGAGCGATGTCACTTTCCATCACTCCACGGCATATCAGTTAGTGCACTAATGTGTTATTTCATTGCTCTATCCCACCATAAATCCAATTTAGACCCTCCCCTCCTCAACGAACACACAACTTGATTATGCATCCTCATCAGAAAAAAAAGAAAAACATTTGGGGGGAAATATTCAGTATCATCCCGTTTGGGGCGCCATTATCGGCCGTGCGCTAATTATCGCCTCCGACGGCAAACATTGCTTTTATCACCCCTGGAGGTGATTGGAGCGCTAAATCAGGCGCTTCACACCTGTCTTAGGAACATAGAACCCTGCCTTTAGGCGCAAAGGCCGAGGAGCGAGGCGCTACCTCAGAGCGCTGGCGAAGCTCATGTGATGTCAGTCAGCAACGGAACACAGACACAATGGTGCCGGCCAGTTCTTAAAGGGGAGGGTCGATCTT
This sequence comes from Somniosus microcephalus, assembly GCF_052327205.1. NCBI lineage: Eukaryota > Metazoa > Chordata > Chondrichthyes > Squaliformes > Somniosidae > Somniosus > Somniosus microcephalus. The sequence goes on along the minus strand of NC_140995.1, from coordinate 212,419,473 downwards.
GCTCTCCATCCACATCCTGCTCATTGCAGCCTTGAGGCTCGGCCTGGAGAGACCTGTACCTCAAATCTGCTGGAAAGAACAATGGGGAGACCCAGGGAAAGAGCTCAGCGTGCAGCCCCCAAAGTCTCTTCTAAATCGATACAAGGAAGGGCAAATCAAAATGATTCTGCAAAGTGCTGCTCAGTACCCAAAACTCCTTCACACAGTGTTGAATCTCTCCAGAAGTCTCTCTCTCTCTCTCTCTCTCTCTCTCTCTCAGAATGCATGGTGCAAAAATGTCTTCAACAAAAAAAGGCAGGAAGCGGTCGCCTTTAAATAGCGCTCCCCCAGTCCCTTCCTGACTGCAAAACTCTCCCCTCAACCTGTCGTTGCTAGCGGCAGGCGGTAAGGCAGGGGGCGCCATTCAATATCCAGTCCGGGGCGCTACTGGGGCGTTGCGCAGTTGACTGACGTCACGATCTGCCGGTGCAAGAGATCGTGGCGGCAGTGTTTAGCGCCACCGCAAAATGTCTAGTTAATTTCGCGAGCGGCGCAAACATTGCCGCGCCCGGGCGCTAGTTGCTTTGCGCCCCATTAGCGCCCTCTTAAGGCGCTAACGGGAGGCGCAAACCAACCGAATTTTTCCCCCTTGAAGTGTTGTGACACTTCTTTGATGGCAACAACTGCAACACTAAGAGGCAGGCAGGCAGGCTATTCAGATATGCAAAAACAATTGATACGGCGCCAGATTATATTCCTGTCCCAACACAAAGAGGGTCGGGTTACATTCGTCATGATTTGTAATTTATCGTGGGCCAAAAAGTGAAACTTTAGCAATAGTGTCTTGTGTGGGCAGCTGGAACCGAGCATAAATCTAATCGCATGTCAATCATTCTAATAAATGCAGGGTTATTTCTCCAGGCTTTGGGACAATAAATCAAAAATGAATGGTACGGACTTTCTGTTGAAGGTGATTTTTCTCTCCAATTATCTGTGCTCCTCTATTGAAGGGAGCGATTGTTTCATAGATCCCAAAGTCCTCTGGTAACTCACCCACATGCCTGGAAGGGATGTGACAAGCTAGTCACACACAACTTTCCAGCAGGAGATCACTGGACGGCCAGCAAGAACCAATGCCTTGGCTGATTTTCTTTTTAAACCAACTTTAGCCCAGAGTCACTGAAACATCCCCAATGCGGTGTCAACCGAGATTGGGGATCGAACGTAATCTAAATGACTCAAAATCGCAACGCATGGTGAGTTAACCCACTGAGCCGTCACTGGAGTTTTATTTTTAAAGATAGAGGGGGAAAAATTCAGTTGGTTTGCACCTCCCGTTAGCACCTTAAGAGGGCGCTAATGGGGCGCAAAGCAACTAGCGCCCGGGTGCGGCGATGTTTGCGCCGCTCACGAAATTAACTAGACATTTTGCGGCGGCGCTAAACACTACCGCCACGATCTCCTGCGCCGGCAGATCGTGACGTCAGTCGAGTGCGCAACGTCCCGGTAGCGCCCCGGACCGGATATTGAATGGCGCCCCCTGCCTTACCGCCTGCCGCTAGCAACGACAGGTTGAGGGGAGCATTTTGCAATCAGAAAGGGACTGGGGGAGCGCTATTTAAAGGCGACCGCTTCTTGCCTTTTTTTGTTGGTGACATTTTTGCACCACGCATTCTGAGAGAGAGAGAGAGAGAGAGACTTCTGGAGAGATTCAATGCTGTGTGAAGGAGTTTTGGTTACTGAGCAGCACTTTGCAGGTTCATTTTGATTTGCCCTTCCTTGCTTCACCAGCGCTCTGAGGCAGCGCCTCGCTCCTCGGCCTTTGCGCCTTAAGACAGGCGTGAAGCACCTGATTTAACACTCCAATCACCTCCAGGGGCGATAAAAGCCAAGTTCGCCGTCGGAGGTGATAATTAGCGCCAGGCGCTAAACTTTGCGCACGGCCGATAATGGCGCCCCAAACGGGGCGATACTGAATTTCTCCCCCAGAGTACTTTCTTCACTACCTCTGCTTGGTTTCTCATGGCACGCAACAGCTGTGGGCAAGACAGCGGGTGACCTACTTCCAGCCTCCACTGATGCTGGATTAAAGGCGATCCCCCCGGAGGTACACCGGAGCAGCCTTTCATTTCTTCCCCCTTTCCCTCTGTTCGATCCCCCCTCACAGTAGCCCACTGAAATCGAAATTGCCTCATTTAAGGAGAAGGCTTCTCCTCGCATCAGGAACATTCAAAAGGGAGTTTCAAATATCCCCAGCCATCCACAATTGTCCCAAAGTGACGTGACACTCTGCTGCCCTATACTGAATATACTGTACAATAACTTCCATTAACAATCATATTTAGTCTTCAGTATGCACACCTAAAACTGTATATTTTGTACTAAATCTTTACATTTACAAATGATCTATTGACGTAACTGAAAATCTTCAGTCTGTTCACGGTGGCGTATGTAACAAATTGAACCACGTGGCCAGGCCACAAAGGTGAAACAACTCAATGTACATTATTCTTTTCAATGTTGGCAAGTATAATATGTGCAGAATACAGTTCCCTTTCAAACAGAAACTGATTACTAAATCCACAAACAGTTATGGTCTATAGGTAGTCTATCATCTGACCACATACTGTGACAAAGGAGTTTCCTTTTGCAGCAGTACACTAGTCATATCAAATGTTGACATGTGCAGTGAAAATACCCTCTTTTGCATACCACTGGGAGACAAAAATATTTTAAAAGATTTTTAGGATAAACTCAATGGCCTAGAAATTGAGTTTTGGCGCAGCCAGGGCTTTAGCGCCGGAAGTTAGTGCCGGAGCTAAGTCGCGCTGGTCGGGCCCAAAATTCACCAATTCTGCGCCCAAACGGCTGCCGGCGCTGCTGAGAGCTGTTTGCGCCTGAAAACTGGCGCTACGCGCTGAATATCGGCGCTATTCCGGCGCTGCGGCGCCCGCTGCGGTGCGGCAGGTTCGGGAAGTGCAGGCCTCCTCCTTCCCTTAAGGAGGAGCTGCCTGCACCCGGCCGCGGCCCGCGAAAATCTTTTTAAAAATGAGCCCGGCACCTCGGACAAGTGCCGGGCTTGCTTCTGTTCCGGGGGGGGGGGGGGGGGGAAGTCCGGGGAGGGAGCTGCGGCCAGGCGGCCGGCGGGAAAGCGGCCGGCCGCCGCGGTGTCTTTAATGCGCCGGCGCAAAGTCATGTAAGACTCTGTTGCCAGAGTCTTAGTTGCGGCTGCCACGGGCGAGGCGGCCGCAACTGAATTTCGGCGCTGGGGCCCGTCGGCATGGCAACCGGGACGCTGCGTACACCGATGACGTCATCGGTGCCGGCGCAGCGCTACCGGTCTACCGCGGCGGAAGGGCCCCAGGCAATTTCGGCGCCGGCGCCAATTGCAGCGCTAGGCCCTCTAGCGCCGCAAAATCGGCACTAAGGGCACTGAATTTCTAGGCCAAGATCCCTTCCGGTATTTATCAATTTTCCAGGATCCGTTAACACTTTAGGAGTTAACAGTTAATAGCACCCTTGTCTCTGAGTCAGAAGGCTGTGGGTTCAAGTCCCACTCCAGGGACTTGAGCACATAAAGCTAGGCTGACACTCCAGTGCAGTGCCGAGGAAGTGCTGCACTGTCAGAGGTGCCATCTTTCGGATGAGACGTTAATGTGAGGCCCCGTCTGCTCTCTCAGGTTTACGTAAAAGATCCCCATGGCGCTATTTCGAAGAAGTGCAGGGGTGTCCTGGCCAATACTTATCTCTCAATGAACATCACTAAAACAGATTATCTGGTCATTTATCACATTGCTGTTTGTGGGAGCTTGCTGTACGCAAACTGGCTGCCGTGTTTCCTACATCGCAACAGTGACTACACTTCAAAAAGTACTTCATTGACTTTAAAGCGCTTTGGGCCGTCCGGTGGTCGTGAAAGGCACTGTGTATAAATGCAATTCTTTCTTTTGCCTCAAATGCTGGCAGTGAAAAGCTCTTCATACACAACTCATTTGGTTCTATCCTATTACGATAGCAAAATACTGCAGATGCTGGAAATCCGAAATAACAACAGAAAATGCTGGAAAAACTCAGCTGGCCAGGCAACATCCATGGAGAGAAATTAGAGTTGACGTTTTGGGTCGAAACCCTTTTTCAAAACTGGAAAGGAAAGGAAATAAAATAGATCCTTTCCAATTTTGAAAAAGGGTGTCGATCCGAAACGTCAACTCTAATTTCTCTCCACGGATGTTGCCTGGCCTGCTGAGTTTTTCCAGCATTTTCTGTGGTTCTATCCTATCCCTTGTTAAGTTTTCTGCACAGTTTGACAAACAGAAGGAAACCCACACGAATGTGGTAACATAACGTAGGAGTCGGTTTCCAATCTCACTGTGAGCGCATTTAGGTCAAGAGGTGCATGTGGGCTTCTCGCTGGGTCCAGCATCATTCCAGCGGAAGGGCTTATACCTGAAATTTCAATGGACTTGTGTTTTCTCAGTGGATGCTGCCTGACCTCCTGAGTGTCTCCAGTGTTTTCTGTTTTCTGTTTCAGATTTCCAGCTTCTGCAGTATGTCACCGCTAGTTCATAGTATATCTACAGGTCAGTGCAAGCCATATTCAAAAACATGCGCAGGTGGGTTTCGCCTGCCTTGGACATTTTATAACTTTCCCTTTAAATGTTTTTTTTTGCGTTGGGAGAAAGCAGAAACTCACCGGCTCTTACATTAAAAATAAAATGGCTGGGGAGTCGAGTCCGACACATACTTCTATACTGATGAGTGCAATGTGAAGGGCAAGCAGCAGTATAACTCAAGTCTGCCGGCAGCACATCACAGTCTGCAGATACTAGTCTCAGTATACTGTCATTTACCCGCACTCATTGACTGCTGAAAAAAAATTGGTGAACTTGAGATTAAGATCTGTCTCCATAAAAGATAATTACGCTCAGGATTCATTAGCAGCTGGCTAATTGCTATTCATCCAGTCAAAGTCTCTATGATCAAGTTGTTTGGCTACCTAATAAACTTGATGACACTTATCCGTCTAGTTGCGGAAAATACGCAGCACTAAAACTGTGATTGCAAACCATTAATTCTGAAAACTTTCTTTTTGAATTAAATTGAGTTTCTTGGTTTTACGAGGGGGAAAAATATAAAATTCTGGCAAAGACCAAAATATAAACATATCAGTCCCGTTGTGCATTTACTAAGCATATAAATTAGAGCTCAGCTACTATATATATATATATATTTATAAAAAAGAGATTAGCTTCTTACTTTTTTGTATAGAAAACAACCCCTTTCACTGAAACATGTCAGCATTTATTATTTTTCTCTCATCTCTCCCTCCATTAAACATAGAGCAACATTTTGGATTTATTAGCAAAGCACATACAAACAGCCCACTGATTAAAACACCCCCTAAACACAACAAAACACTAATCCGTGGAGAGATTAAATGGGAAAAAAACAAGGCAACAGCAAATTAAAATTGAAAAGTGAATCGCTGTGGGAAATGGAGAATTACACTGGTGGGCAGCAGGAGAACACATGGGAATCAATAGATCAGAATGACAGACAACATAGCTCAAGGGATCAGGTTTTTGATTGTAAAATATGGTAATTGGAGAACTAAAACTGATTACTTAGGTCATGAAAAATGAAGAATGGCAGTTTTAGAAAGTGCTAGTCTGCCTCAATCTTAATTACAATCACCCAAATTATTATTAATAATACAAGACACCCATTTTCCAGTTATGTCAGGATATCACTGGGCAAACGCTATTCTAACAGGGCTGCCCAATATATTAGAGAAAAAACAATTAGAGCTAGTTGCGTAGGATCTTGCAGTTGCACAATTGAATTGATTGTATTTTTCTTTAAGATTACAGAAACTATATGGGTCAATGGCCTGGTGTGGTATTAAGCCACACAGGCCAGGAAGCTTGAATTTCAATCCCTGATCTGTACTGAGTTAGCTGGCCAGCAATGGGGCGTTATAATTTGCCTCAGTGTCCCTAGTCTGAGGAGGGGAGAAAAAGAAAAAGCTGAAAAAATTGAAATAAATAAAAGGTCTCTCAGGTCCCACCACTCAAGCTCCACAAGTTCACTGTCCAATGCAAACCAGGAAAGCTCCAGCTTTTATCTCTGGCCTGTGCTGAGTTAGTTAGGCTTAGCCAGTGTGGCAATAGGCAGACTATTATTAGTCTCAGCAGCCTTGGGTTCAGAGGGGAAAACAAACCGAAGTGGTCCGTATATATAGAAGATTTGTACTTGGGCACAGGGTGCACAATATTGGAATTTGCTGATGATACAAAGGTAGGGGATATAAAAACAACAAGGCGGACTGTAAGAGACTTCATGAGAACATAGGCAGGTTAATAGAATGGGCAAATTAAATTTAATGCAGGGAAGTCTGAGGTATAGCATTTTGGGAGAAAAACACAAGAATGGGAGTATATACGCAATGGAAAAATGCTGAAGGGTGCGGACAAACAGATACACCCGGGGGTTCATATACATAGGCCGTGAATTTAATAGCGCTCAAGGAGCGGGTTTGGAGGCGGGTCTGCTGTCAAAATGGCAAAGATTGACAGCGGGTAGGAAACCCACTGTCAACCCGCCTCCACGCAAGTCTCCCAGGTGTCGGGTCTGTCAGGGGAGAACTGACCCGACATAAAGCGCTGGGGGCTACAATTCAGCTACTTAAATGGCTTGTTAAGAGCCAACTTAAGACTATTTTGAGGCTTACTTCTAACTTTACCTTCTCCCCCATGGGTTACCTGTTGTCCGGGGAACAGCGTCATCAAATTATGCCATCAGACCCGCTTCCTGTTAATTGGCCGGGAAGCCCGCAGGGCGGGCTTAACAAGGCCAATCAAGGTAAAATCACATCTACAGAGCGGATGCAGCTGGGAGCGGGACCGGAACCCGGTAACCAGCTCTCTCGCCACCATCCCACCTCCTCCATTAAATTTGCGGCCAAAAAAGCCAATAGCAAATCGATGTAAGTGCATAATTTTCAAAAATGAACAGCAACAGTTTTACCTTCCTATTGTCTCAGTCCCAATGATTCCAAAAAGGTTGAGTTGTCGTATGGTTCATATGTGAGCAGAAATAGTGGCACGGAGTACAAGACCAAACAGGCAATGAACAATTTGTACATGGCCATGGTGAGAGCAATTATGGGCATCTCCATTATCAAAAGGGCATTGTAGGGCTATGGAGAGTATATAAGATTCACCAACATAACACCAGGGATGAGAAACTGTAGTTATGAAGAGATACTCGAGATAATACAGCAGAAAAAGCCAAGAGAAGATTTAATAGAGGAATTCAAACTGGTGAAGTGTGAGGTAATGCATTTGGGGAGGACGGCAGGTGTGGTGCCAGAGGACTGGAGGACTGCTAACATGGTTCCGTTGTTTAAAAAGGGAGAAAGGGATAGACCGAGTAATTACAGGCCAGTCAGCCTAACCGCGGTGGTGGGAAAATTCTGAGGGACAGGATAAATCTTCATTTAGAAAGGCACGGATTAATCAAGGACAGTCAGCATGGATTTGGTAAGGGAAGGTTGTGTCTGACTAACTTGATTGTATTTTTTGAGGAGGTAACAAGGAGGGTCGATGAGGGTAGTGCGTTTGATGTAGTTTATATGGAATTTAGCAAGGTTTTTGATAAGATCACGCATGGTAGACTGGTCATGAAAGTAAAAGCCTATGGGATCCAAGGCAAAGTGGCAAGTTGGATCCAAAACTGGCTCGGAGACAGGAAGCAGAGGGTAATGGTCGAAGGGTGATTTTGTGACTAGAAGGCTGTTTCCAGTGGGGTTCCGCAGAGCTCATTACTGGGTCCTTTGCTTTTTGTGGTATATAGCAATGATTTGGACTTGAATGTAGGCAGTATGATTAAGAAGTTTGCAGATGATACAAAAATTGGCCGTGTGGTTGATAATGAAGAAAAAAGCTGTAGACTGCAGGAAGATATCAAGGGACTGGTCTGGTGGGCAGAACAGTGGCAAATGGAATTCAATCTGGAGAAGTGTGAGGCAATGCATTTGGTGAGGGCTAACAAGGTAAGGGAATACGCTATAAATGGTAGGACACTGAGAAGTGCAGAAGATCAGAGGGACCTTGGAGTGCATGTCCACAGATCCCTGAAGGTAGCAGGACAGGTAGGTAAGGTGGTTAAGAAGGCATACGGGATACTTGCCTTTATTAGCTGAGGCATAGAATATAAGAGCAGGGAGGTTAAGCTTGAACTGTATAAAACACGAGTTAGGCCACAGCTAGAATACTGTGTACAGTTCTGATCACCACATTACAGGAAGGATGTGATTGCAGTAGAGAGGGTGGAGAGGAGATTTACGAGGATGTTGCCTTTGCTGGGGAATTTTAGCTATGAGGAAAGATTGGATAGGCTGGGGTTATTTTCTTTGGAACAGAGGAGGCTGAGGGGAGACGTAATTGAGGTGTATAAAATTATGAGGGGCCTAGATCGAGTGGATAGGAATTATATAAATTGTTAAAATTTATTATTACAAGCCTACAAGTAATTAATCAATATTGACCCTTATCAGAAGGGTCAATAACCAGGGGCATAGGTTTAAAGTAATTGGTCGGAAGTTTACAGGGGATTTGAGGAGAGGGTGGTGGGGGTCTGGAACTCACTGCCTGAAAGGGTGGTAGAGGCAGAGACCCTCATCACATGTAAGAAGTACTTGGATATGCTCTCTGTAACATTTGCATATTGATTTATCATTGGCTCGCAGGCATCTGTAAGGACTGCTATTGTTTTGGAGGACCCAGGGTCCTGACTTCATCTTGTACACACGGTGCTGTGCTGCTGTGAGTCAGAACAGACCTGATGCTTCATTAAAAGAGTTTAAACTGTAATACTCCGTTGTCCTGCAATTTATTATTTTGTACAAAGTGTGCAAAACAAGACATGGGGCTGGATTTTGCTACGGGGGCGGGTTGGAGGTGGGAAACCCACATTCGGGCTTGTTGTCCCGCCTCCATGGAGATGTGGCCAGCCCACTGGATTTTCCTCTGATTGACCTTGTTGAGCCCGCCCTGTGGGCTCAGCAGGCCAATTAAGGGCCACCCGGCAACAGGTGACGTCAGAGATTGACATTTCATCTGTCAAAAGCTTCTGGCAGATGAAATATCAGTGTTTAACAGCTGTTTGAAGCTGTCAAGCACTGAAAAACTGCTAATTCAGCCTCAGTCCTTTCTCAGGATAACTTTAAAATCATTTTGCTGCAGAAACCAAGAAGCTGATTTTTTTTTAAAAATCGGAGCTTCTGTGGTTCTTGCAGCCGACTCCCGACACCGGAATGCAGGACTCCTGTAAAGGTAAGTAAAAGTAAGTTAAACTTATTTAAACACTTTAAACACTTGCAAAACACTTACCTTTGCACTCCTGCACCCCTCACTCACCTGAACACTGGGCATCTCGACCCCTCCAAGACCTCAGACCCACGTCCCGCCTCGAAAACTTTTCGTGGTTTGGAGCTGTCGGGAAGCCCACAAACCAGCAATAAAAATCGCGAATAGGCAAAAAACTACCTGTTAACTACCTGTTAACAGGCAGTTTAATTGCCTTTAATCTCTTCCCGCCTCTGGGAGTCGGGTTCCAGCACTTGTCGGGAACCCGACTCCTATGAAATTGACATGGAGGCGGGATGGGGTCGGGACCCCCGGATCTCCGATTTTTATCGCCCACACGCCTCCAACCCGACTCCAGGGGCTTAGGAAAATCCAGCCCATGGTGTCAGAACAGGGATTTGAAATGGACATCGTTGGAGCTCCCTTACCTCGAATGAATTGGGAATCTTTGAACTTACACAGAGAATGGTGCAAGTTCAAGCAACACGTGGAGTTAATGTTCTCGGGTCTGTTGAAAAGCAAAGGGGAGGAAGAAAGATGCAGCTACCTACTCCTGTGGATCGGAGAAAAGGGGAGAGACATTTTTAACACATGGTCTCTCACCGCAGATGAAGCAAAGGTACTGAAAAGTTATTTTGACCGTTTTGAAGCATATGTGATGCCCAAGACAAATACAATATTCGCTAGGTACAAGTTTCAGGAGAAAGTACAAGAAGCTAGTGAGTCATTTGAACAGTTCGTGACTGAGTTAAAACTGCTGGTAAAAGACTGTGTATATGCAGATAAAGATGAGATGGTCAGAGACCGCATCGTGTTTGGAATACATTCAGCTAAAGTGAGAGAGAAACTTTTGAATGTTGGGTCCGGGCTAACTCTGGACAAAGCTATGGACATAGCTAGATTGCACGAGATAGCCCAAGCACAGTTGAAAACCATAACCGGCGCCACGGGCAGCTCGAGTGAACAGACAGTGCACGCAGTTAATAGATACACACCAAAGAACACTGCCCAGAGAGCGTGTTTCAGAACAGAAAGAACAGCGAGAGTTCTAAAAATTGGCGACACAGACATAAAACGCTTCAAAAACTGTGGATATTGTGGAAACAACTGGCATGGAGAAAAGGAGTACTGCCCTGCCAAAGGAAGGCAATGTACTAAATGTGGTAAATGGAACCACTTTGCTAAAGTTTGCAAGACTGTTTTCGGAAAAACAGTACACACAGTGAGTGACAGCCAAATGCCAGATAGAGAGCCAAATGCAGAGGAACTGTTTATTGATTCTGTGTCACAGAAAAAACAGCTTTCAGAGACTGAGCAAGCCTATGCCGATACTGAGATAGGAAAACAGGGCACAGAGCTTAGGTTTAAACTAGACACTGGCTCTCAGGTTAATGTAATTCCTCTGAGTGAGTATCACAGCTTGAAGGATGAGTGTGAGCTACAGCCCACCTCACGCAGACTGACCGGCTATGGGGGTGAGCAGCTCATTGTAAAAGGCACATGCGTGATGAAATGCAAGTACAAAGAAAGCGACATGATGCTGGACTTTTACATTATTGACACTCAAGCACCTCCAGTGCTAGGTCTAAAGGCATGTTTAGACATGGACCTTGTCAAGCTAGTGCTATCATTGACAGCACCAGTTGATAAGCAGACAGTCATGGAGGAGTCTGCTGACGTTTTCAAAGGAATCGGACTATTCCCAGGTGAATGCACTGTTCACCTTGACCCAGCAGCAACCCCTGTGGTTTGCCCACTGAGGAGGATACCCCTTGCTCTACATAGTCGCCTGAAGGAGGAGCTGCAGAGCATGGAGAATACAGAAATCATCGTCCGGGAAACAGAACTGACAGAGTGGGCCAATGCATTAGTAGTGGTCAGAGTCTGTCTCGACCCCAGAGATTTGAACAAGGCTATCAAACGTCCTCACTACCCTCTACCAACGCTAGATGACATCACACCCAAGCTAGTAGGAGCACGTTACTTCAGTGTAATGGACGCACGATCAGGATACTGGACTATCAAGCTCACGGAAGAGTCATCTAAGCTAACAACGTACAACACACCATTTGGACGCTACCGATTTCTGCGTTTACCATTTGGTCTTATCTCAGCTCAGGATGAATTCCAGCGGAAGATTGATGAAACCTATGAAGGCCTCGACGGAGTAGTCGCAATCGTAGGCAACATCCTCATCTATGGCAGGAATAGAGAGGAACACGACAGGAACCTCCGTGCGATGCTGCAAAGATCACAGGAGAAAGGTATCCGGCTCAACCCCGAGAAAAACATAATCGGATCCACCGAGATCAGTTATTTCGGGCATCGCCTCTCAACTGATGGCATTAAGCCGGATCCAGAGAAAATCTCCGCCATCAAGAAGATGGAGCCACCGAAGAACCGCGCAGAGCTATAGACAGTACTAGGCATGGTTAACTACTTAGCCAAGTTTGCCCCGAGCCTCTCCGAAATCAACGCACCCATGCATCAGTTGCTCAAACAATCCAATGAGTTCCTGTGGGACAAACAACATGACACAGCATTTCAGAAAATGAAAGACCTAATCACCAGAGAACCAGGACCAGTTCTTGCCTACTTCGACCCCAACAAAGAGCTCAGACTACAAGTGGATGCGTCAAAGTACGGACTAGGCGCAGTATTACTGCAAGAAGGAAAGCCCATCGGCTACGCTTCCAGATCTCTCACAGACAGTGAAATCAACTGTGCTCAAATCGAGAAAGAGATGTATGCAATTCTGTTTGGATGTAAGTGTTTCCACCAGTATGTCTATGGCCGACAAGTCATTGTGGAATCCGACCACAAGCCCCTCGATTCAATCATGAGGAAACCACTAGCCGCAGCCCCACCAAGGCTACAGAGAATGATCCTTCAGCTACAGAAGTATGACTTCACAATCATTCACCGTCCAGGCAAAGACATTCCTGTCACAGACACGCTCTCCAGAAAGTCTCTTAGCTACCAGGACAGCAGCCTCAGTGAAGGCATGGATGTGCAGGTACACATGGTGTACAACAGCTTACCTGTGAGTGACTCAAAACTGAAGGAGATCCAAGCAGGAACAGAGAAAGATACACAACTCACACTGCTGAGCAAAGTCATACATGAAGGATGGCCTGAGGAAAGGAGGAAATGCCCTCAGAGCATAGCTGAATTCTGGAACCACAGAGACGAAATGTCACAAATCAACGGAACCGTCTTCAAAGGGCAGAAAATCATCATTCCTACCAGTCTCAGAGAAGAGATGTTGACAAAAATTCATGCTGGACATGTGGGCATGGAAAAATGCAAACAAAGAGCACATGACATTATGTTTTGGCCCGGAATGTGCAAACACATTGAGGACATTGTCGGAAAATGTTCCATTTGTCTAGAACGCCGCCCATCAAATGTCAAAGAGCCCATGATACCTCACCGTATCCCAGACAGGCCCTGGCAGGTCGTTGGCTGCAAGCAAGTGCATGCAAAACGTGTACAGAGACAGCAACACCAAAAGAGATACTATGACAGGTCAGCTAGACTACGGCCGCCGCTGCACAATGGAGAATCCATCAGAATCCAGGAGCATGACTAGTGGAAGCCAGCAGTCATCATCCAGCCAGCTAACACTGAGCGATCGTATCACATCCGCACCCCAGAGGGACAGGTGTACCGCCGCAATCGCAGGCACCTCCTGAACACCAAGGAACAACACCATAATTCCGACGAGAGGTCAAGCCTAGAGTTATCCTTAACTTGTGAACTGTCAAAGGGTGTAGGCGGATCGCTGCCCTAAAAAAAAAACTGTACATCATTATTGAAACGTTGCGATGTTTTCAGTGCTAGTTAAATGTTGAGTTTACTTATATGTTGATGCTACTGAGAACATTATGTAGAAGAAAGGTTCAAAAGTAATGCATAACATTTTTCTTTTAAAAGAAAGGGATGTAACATTTGCATATTGATTTATCATTGGCCCGCAGGCAGCTGTAAGGACTGCTATTGTTTTGGAGGACCCAGGGTCCTGACTCCATCTTGTACACACGGTGCTGTGCTGCTGTGAGTCAGAACAGACCTGATGCTTCACTGAAAGAGTTTAAACTATAATACTCCATTGTCCTGCAATTTATTATTTTGTACAAAGTGTGCAAAACAAGACACTCTCGAAGTGCCATAACCTACAAGGCTACGGACCAAGTGCTGGAAAGTGGGATAGCTCTTTGTCGGCCGGCACGAACAAGATGGGCCGAATGGCCTCCTTCTGTGTGCTGTAAATTTCTATGATTCGATGATGATGAAGGGTTTAGATAGGGTGAATAAGGAAAGATTATTTCAATTTAAGATGGTCACTGAGAGAGTGAGTACACCCTCGCCCAATGGCAGCCCACCCAGGGGAGGCTGGCATTCTGAGATAAACCACCCCAATATGACTTCCTTGCCTGCATTCCTTTCTTTAAAAAATATATTGGACATGTGGATTACTTTAATTAAAAAGAAAGCCTCAGCTTTAATCATGATGTAGCAGCAAATGTATAATTAAACAATATATTCAAAGGCTATTATATACAAAGATAAAAGCAACTTTGCATTAGTAAAGATACGTTAAAGCAGGAGAGGAATCATGCAAGGATGTTAATTACAATTACAAAGTAAACTGAGGATTGCAAGTCAAATGCTTGATAAGTATTAAAAAAAAAAAAATTAATGTGAAGAGCAAGCAAAATATAAATAATCAAGTGATAACCTTATTCTAAATATCTGTGGAGTGAGAAACAGAGTTAATGTTTCAGGTCGATGACCTTTTTCCAGTTCTGACGAAGGGCCATCGACCTGAAACGTTAACTCTGTTTCTCTCGCCACAGATGCTGCCTGACTTGCTGAGTGCTTCCAGCATTTTCTGTTTTTATTTCAGATTTCCAGCATCTGCAGTATTTTGCTTTTGTACCTTATTCTAAATATTCTGTAATAGTATTTAGTCCATGAGGAACGTCATGAGAGATCACCTTGTTTATATAAACTTGTTAAAATTTATTATTACAAGCCTACAAGTAATGAATCAATAATGACTATAATTGTTTAATTCGTTTAACTGATAAGAATATCAAAATAAACATTTATTTAACAGGTTGCACTCTATTTTGATTAATGGGAGCTACAGGTTAATATGGATCTCGAGTTGAATTCTTATTTCAAATGAACAAAAACAATGCAACGTGTTGAACACAATGTACTGCCATTGCATAAGGTATACAGGTCCACTAAAGTTGTGAGCTACACTCTATATCAAACATTCCTGAGACATGCTCTGAAGTTCAGCTTTATGTGTATGTCACGAAATGTGGACTTCAAATGTGGTAGAAATTAAGAAGCAAACTTGATGTTCGAGTCTCTTGTCAATGACAGATGATGTTTGTCATGCAAGCTGTGCAATATTCAGCTTCCCTTGTACTACGGAGCTCTATTTGCCTTCCCTCCCTCTCGGCAAAATGTCTGTTCTCTGCTCAGCATCACTCCCCATGATATCGGAACACATCATTTGAGGAATCAAGGGCAGAAGCCTGCATATCATCAACCCAAACCACAGCAAGCTCCAGGGCAAACTCATTTTTAGCAATGAAAATTATATTACTTAAAAATATTCTCGATGCACTTTGATCTACCACCAACAGTCGAAGATGATAGACAGCAGGCAGAGAAAAAATGGGCAGCGTAAAGCTATTTCTCACGAAGCAGAAGTTGTCCGCTTGATAAGGGGAAGTTCTAAGGAACAAAGTGAAAGCCTTTGGTACAACTATCAGGAGCCTCAACACATAAAAGAGAGAAAGAACTAGCATTTATATAACACCTTTCACAGCCTCAGGACATCCCACGGCGCTTTATAGCCAATTAAGTACTTTTTGAAGTGTAGTCACTGTTGTAATGTAGGAAACGTGGTTGCCAAATTGCGCACATCAAGGTCCCACAAATAGCAATGAGATAAGTGGCTAGATAATCTGTTTTATAAGAACATAAGAACATACGAAATAGGAGCAGGAGTAGGCCATTCGGCCCTTCGAGCCTGCTCTGCCATTCAATAAGATCATGGCTGATCTTCTACCTCAGCTCCACTTTCCTGCACTAGCCCCATATCCCTTGATTCCCTTAATATTCAAAAATCGTTGAATATACTCAACGACTGAGCCTCCACAGCCCTCTGGGGTAGAGAATTCCAAAGATTCACCACCCTCTGAGTGAAGAAATTTCTCCTCATCTCAGTCCTAAATGGCCGACCCCTTATTCTAAGACTGTGACCCCTGGTTCTAGACTCCCCAGCCAGGGAAAACATCCTCCCTGCATCTAGCCTGTCAAGCCCTGTAAGAATTTTGTATGTTCCAATGAGATCACCTCTCATTCCTCTGAACTCCAGGGAATCTCTCCTCATAGGACAATCCCCCCATCCCAGGAATCAGTCTGGTGAACCTTTGTTGCACTCCCTCTATGGCAAGTATATCCTTCCTTAGGTAAGGAGGCCAAAACTGCACACAATACTGCAGGTATGGTGTCACCAGGGCCCTATATAATTGCAGTAAGACATTTTTACTTTCATACTCAAATCCTCTTGCAATAATGGCCAACATGCCATTTGCTTTCCTAATTGCTTGCTGTACCTGCGTGTTAACTTTCAGTGATTCATGTACAAGGACACCCAGGTCCCTCTGAACACCAACATTTCCCAATCTCTCACCATTTAAAAAATACTCTGCTTTTCTATTTTTCCTATCAAAGTGGTTAACTTCACATTTCTCCACATTATATTCCATTTGCCATGTTCTTGCCCACTCACTTGGCCTGTCTATATCCCCTTGAAGCCTCCTTGCACCCTCCTCACAACTTACATTCCCAACCAGCTTTGTATCATCAGCAAACTTGGATATATTACATCTACCCTGTCAAGCCCTGTAAGAATGTTGTATGTTTCAATGAGATCACCTCTCATTCTTCTAAACTCTAGGGAATATAGGCCTAGTCTACTCAATCTCTCCTCATAGGACAATCCCCCCCATCCCAGGAACCAGTCTGGTGAACCTTCGTTGCACTCCCTCTATGGCAAGTGTATCCTTCCTTAGGTAAGGAGAACAAAACTGTACACAATACTCCAGGTGTGGTCTCACCAGGGCCCTATATAATTGCAGTAAGACGTCTTTACGCTTATACTCAAGTCCTCTTGTAATAAAGGCCAACGTACCATTTGCTTTCCTAATTGCTTGCTGTACCTGCATGTTAAGTGATGTTGGTTTAGCGTTATATATTGGCCAGGACACCAGGGAGAACTCCCCAGCTCCTCTTCGAATAGTGCTATGGGATCTTTTACATCCAGCTGAGAGGGCAGACAGGGCCTCAGTTTAAAGCAGACCTTAGAGAGAATGATGGCCAAGATCAAGGTAACCTCCCTGATAATAGAGCCAGAGGAAGGGATCATGAGCTTGTATAGTATTGTGCACAACTCTGGTCACTTCACTACAGCGGGAACATTATGGTGTTGGAGACTCGGGTCACGTTACTACACATGGTGTTAGAGGAAGTATATTAGAGGGAAACTAAATTGATACCTTGGATGAGGCTACAAGGAGAGGCTATGGAAATTTGAACTGTGTGTGCCAGAGAAAATGTGACTCAGAAGAGATCTTAATGAAGTATTGAAAATCCCATGGGACAGAGATAAGACGAAACCTGATAATGACATAAACACGAACTCTAAAACACAGGCACAGAATCGTGTGCAGAAGAAGAAGGCTGGACAGCTAGTTTAGATTTAACTACTTTACACAGAGTTGTGAACGTACGGAACAGACTTCCCAAGAAGGCAGTGGAGATGGATAGTAACAAAAAATCCATGGAGGAACTGGGTAAGACTTTGGCAGAGAAAGCAGCTGATGGGTATGAGAAATAGAGTAGTGCATGGGATCTTTCAAAGCTTTGGATCGGTCAGATGGATTGCAATGGCCACTTCTGGTCTTGCGTGTTCCAATGTGCTATGAGACTGGGAATGAATGACAGGTGTACTTTGTGTAAGCTCTGCCAGCATTCAAGAAAAGACTCTCATTATAAAAAGTAGAACCATGCGTGGAATTAATTAAGATCGACTACCACTCTGGTTTTTAGCTCACCAAGTGCAAAACATAATTATATTTTTAAGAACACATTCTTTGGTAATTAATGTTAGTTTCAAATTGACTTTTGTTTGGGGGAGGGGTGGGAGGGAGAGAAATTGTGAAGAAATGGTTCCTGATTCAAGTAATTTACTTAAGATATTGTCACCACCAATATTGCATTTGAATACCAATTAATAATGTAAATGTTTTCTTTACGTGAAATACAGGATCTAAGGCGGCGATTTCACAGCCTACTGCAGCCCGCACTCTCCAAGTGATTTTACGTTAATAGGGCTTGTTAAGCCCGCCCTGTGAGTTTCCCAGCCAATTAATAGGAACTTGTCTGATGACGTCATTTGATGACGCGTCATCAGCCGGTTTCCTTAAAGGGGCCGTGTCCAAATTGATTTTGACAGTTGTGCTGTCAGTGTTCTACAGCATTGAGGTGCTGCAAACACTGACAAGCACTGTACAGAGTTGCAGGGCTGCACCCAGGCTCTCCCATGACTCCCTCCATATGCTTATGCTTATGGAGGGAGTCACAGTACACAGGGAGGTCCTCTTCTCTTCCAATGGGTGTAAGAGACCTCCCCAGGAGTCCAACGCAGCCTGGTTGCACATTGCAGAGGAGGTCACAAGCAGGGATGTCGTCAGGAGTCCCTGGCTGCAGTGGCGCAAGCCTTTCAATTATCTCAGTAGATCACAATACGTTACTGCCAAGCCACACTCAACCTCACCCTGCTGTGCCACTCATCACATCCCCATCACTACCTTCCCTACCCTACTCCTGCACATCCTTACTCACACCAACTTACCTTGCACCTCCACCCAGCCCTCTCTATCTACATTATCACTTCCCCATCTCACTAGCCATCCCTCACACTCACCCTCATCCTAGTGCAAGCATACCAACTAACAACACACAAGGGTTAGCACTTGGGTGGTTTAGCCAATGTTCATGTGAAGTTTCTGTTAATGTGCTGTCAAACATTTGAAATCTATATTTTCAACACTTTACCTTATTGGACAGATCTGTGCTCACCTCTGGAAGTGTCTTAGTGAGTTCCAGTGAATGTTGAGGCACAACTCCCCCCCCACCCCCAATTGAGATGAGTGTGAAAGGAAAGGCTTGAACATTGTAGGGATGCTTTATGGTGCTGGTATGGGGTGGTGTCAACCTGGCGCATCATGTGGCAGCCAGGGTGTACAGCGTCAAGTGAAGTAAATCTAGCCATGGTGATGCCATCGCTGGCGTCATGGGCAGCAATGTTGTTGGGTGCTGATGCCCTGTGTCTTGTGCAGCATCAGGTGATTGCGGAGAAGGTTGGTCTTGACAAAGGGTTTCGACCTGAAACGTTGGCTCTATTTCTCTCTCCACGGATGTTGCCTGGCCTGCTGAGTTTTTCCAGCATTTTCTGTTCTTATTTTAGGTTGGTGCTGTTGTTGGTGATGTTGGTGTGCCTGGTGATGTTGGTGTTGGGGCTGATCATGGAAGGATTCAGAGGACCAAGGTGAGATTTTTTTCAAGGGCACTGATGCTGCTGGAATAGATGGCAGCTGAAGCTGAAGCTCTGTCAATGGTGAGAGAGCTTGCTCCAAGGAGGTGACAGTGGATAGAGAGTTTACTCCAAACACTTCCAAACTGCATACAGCTTAAAGTGTCTTCCAAGTCCTGAAGGCTCAAGCTTCTGACATTGGAAAGTGAGCAACTGTGAAACAGTAGCTTTCGTACCACTTTTGCAGCTGTCACCTATTCACAGCAATGGGGAGACATAGAGAACCCGACCTACGAACCTAACGTGATCTCCAAACGATGTGAACCCTGTTAAAAACGTAGTAAAATAGAAATAGGCTGGAAAAATGGGAGTTAACAAGCGTTTAACAAGCATTTAACTATCTTAAATGCCTCCCCCGCCGCTTGGTATCGGGTCCGTTCTGAAACTGCAGACCCAACACTCTGGAAACTTACATGGAAGCGGGTTCGCAACGGGTCTCCAAATCTGCTGTCAATCATTTTGATTTTGACAGCGGACCCGCCTCTGAAGCAACCCTCTGAGCGCCGGCAAAATTGCGGCCTAAATAACTGAAAAGCTCAAAATTAAAAGAAAAGGATTGGCCCCAGAACGTATTATATAACTCTAGGAAGCTGCTTCCTCTCATATTTGTGTTCGCAGTGTGAGGACATCCAGCCCCGTCCACACCAGCCACTTCCTCCAGCCCAGCTGCTTCTGGGCAAGATATATGCGAGTAATCTTAGTCAGCCAGGGAACAGACGTAGTGAAGGTTGTACGGTGGTGGAAAAATTTAATCTGAGAGAGGGAAGGAAGGGGAGGGAGGGAGGGAGGGCAAATAGTAAGCAGCTCTTTCACAACATATCTGACATTTGCTCCCAGGTTTACTGATCACAAAGCTGGCCTGCACTCTTCAGGGGGTAAAAAGAGAGAAAGAAAGGTTAACTCTGCTGGCAGATACTCAGAGAGGTTCAGATCCTTTAGACGCCTGTACCCAGAGGTTTCTGGCAGCCTACGCAGAGGCAGTCAGTCTGAATTAATAGGAGCCAGATGTGCATGACTCAAGCCTGTCTGGGAGATGAGTCTCCTGACTGAACTGAAGTACACAGGGGGCTATCTGGACTGGTGTGAACAAGCTGCAGGGTTCAATCCAGGCTGTTTTGGCTAACATAAGCAGCCAAGCGGCAGGACGACGTCATCAGACTGCCATTTTGATGCACTTTCTGACTTTACCTGGGGCCACCTCTACCCAATTCATCCCATTTGTGCAAACATGGCTGGTTCTAGCTCTTTGATTTGGGCAGAGAATTACTGTGGGTTAGCTTCTGCACTTAAAAAAAGAGACAGTTATAAGTTGTCTTGCCATATTATATCAAGGTAGAAATTTAACCCAAGATTTTAATTAGTAGAGAAAAGTTCCAAAATACAAGTATTTGTACCACGAATCTTAAGAACACAAGGGAAATTAAGATTAATATCAATGTCAGAAGACTGCTGGCCTGGGAAGACGACCATGACAACAATGATAGAAAGAAAGGACTTTGATTTATACAGCGCCATTCATGACCTCAGGACATCCCAAAGCGCTTTACAGCCAATAGTTTACTTTTGAAGTGCAGTCACTGCTGCATTGTAGGAAACACGCCAGCCAATTTGCGCACAGCAAGGTCCCACAAACAGCAATGTGATAATGAGTTTTTAGGTGTTGGTTGAGGGATAAATATTGGCCAGGACACTGGGGAGAACTCCTCTGCTCTTCTTTGAAATAGTGGCCGCGGGATCTTTTACATCCACCTGAGAGGGCAGGCGGGGCCTTGGTTTAACATCTCATCCGAAAGGCGGCACCTCCGACAGTGCAGCACTCCCCCAGCACTGCCCTGGATTGTCAGCCTGGATTATGCTCTCACGGCCCTGGGGTGGGACTTGAACCCACAACCTTCTGACTCACGATGCGAGCGTGCTGCCCACTGAGCCACAGCTGACACACGCCAATGATGTTAATGGATTTGGAGACTTTGAATTGGACCTGACCAACTCAAACTGAGTGAACGCAAAACCATAGCTAGGCACAGGTTAAGTGTTTTCCCGTTTCTAGCAGGCGTGACTACTTACATGAATCAGCATCTCCTACTTTCCTAACTATAAAGAAAATGAATCCACGCTTTATGGTGCGATTTACTAAACAAGTCGGTGAAGAAACCAATGTAATACCTACCAGCCTCTGGACTGGGAACAATGAACTGAAGGAAAAAGTGTGCACAGACATTGTGCAGTTTCCGCTCAATGTTAAAAAAGTATGCCCGTTTGGTATATAATATCAGCTTCAAAGATAATGCAAAAATTGTCAATATTATGGTTGTGCTTTGTCTATTTCCCCTGCTAAATTCACTTCTCTTCCAGCATTCACCTCCTCCCATTCTAAGATGCTTTGGCATGTTCTTCCATGTAAGCACCACCTCCAAGTTCCCCTCCAAGTCACACACCACCCTGACTTGGAGGTATATCGCCGATCCTTCATCGTCGCTGGGTCAAAATCCTGGAACTCCCTCCCTAACAGCACTGTGGGAGTACCCTCACCGCACGGACTGCAGCGGTTCAAGAAGATGGCTCACCACCACCTTCTCGAGGGCGATTAGGGATGGGCAATAAACGCAGGCCTTGCCAGCGATGCCCAGATCCCATAAACGAATTTTAAAAAACTTACTGATGATTTACAATTCATGCAGATTGGTTTAGCCTGGCTCAGATTCCATGCAACCTGGCTTCATTCTTAGACATCAACATCACCTAAACGCTGTCATTCAATTTGCAGGTTTATTGACTTATATTTAGAAGAACTTATTTTTGTTGTTGTAGTAAAATTTCAACAAATTCCAGTCACTTTGTTTCACAACATTCACTGTGTGCGCAAAGCCAGGAATCCTAGTGTGTCATTCAACCGCAAACTAGATGACAATTATACGAGTAGTCCTCAATTATCCAGTGGCTGTTCTTCACAGACGTTTAAAACTTCAAAGAACACAACATACAACAAAGAGAAGCACCTGTTGCCTGAAGTCAAAACAAGGCTACAAACTGTAACAGTCTATTTAGGGATATATGTGTTCCATTGTCGTTAGGCAACTTCACGTACACAGAGCGCTCATTGTGTGGCAACTAATCCTATTAGGTAGTTCAGCAACAAGATTTTTTTTAACAACAACTAGTTAATATTTGAAGACCCTCATCTGGCTAATTGTGGTATCGATCACCTAATGTTGTGATTTAGCTGCTTTTTCCAGGGGTGTATAATTAGGGTCGCCAACCCACCAGGATTATCCTGGAGTCTCCGGGAATTAACGATTAATCTCCAGGACGCTGCTGTGAGAAACCTAGGAGAAAAATCGTACGGCCATGAAAAAAAAAATTGTGTGTTTGTTCTTTTCACTTTCTTTTGAACAGTTATAAAAATACCGGAGATGGGAAAATAGGCCATTTGACTGATAGTCAAGGAAAACACAATCAGATAATGAGGAGTCTCTTCGCTTTCCAATTGCCGTGGGAAAGCGGTGCGCTGCGAGGATTGACGTGTCGGGCAACCAATTGCAGGGGGCGAGGTGGGAGATCATTTGATGAATCTTCCAGGATTACGTCCAAACAGAGTTGGTATAATACTCCATTTACTGTACATTGCTTGGCTGCAACTAATAGCAAGAGCACTGTTGAAGATTAACTCTGTAAAGCAAATGACACAACACCATGGCTGTCGGAGTGTCCGAAACCCTCCTTGGAGGCGGAGGGTTCCTTGCGGTGACTCTAATTAGTACACGTCACCAGCAACGTCAAAGCTGAACAGCTGCTGTTGGGCCGCCATCTTGTCTCTGACCATAGAAACATAGAAGATAGGAGCAGGAGTAGGCCATTCGGCCCTTCGAGCCTGCTCCGCCATTCAACGGGATCATGGCTGATCATCCAAACCCTAGCACCCGGTCCCTACACCGACAGCCATCCCACCCAAGCCCTACCCCCGTAACCCTGTAACCCCACGTATTTAATCCCCCCTAACACTAAGGGTGAATTTTTTTATCATGGCCAATCAACCTAACCCGCACATCTTTGGACTGTGGGAGGAAACCGGAGCACCCGGAGAAAACCCGGAGAAAACCATGGGCTAGCCAGTCTGCCCATAGAGGCCAGCAGTGTGGTTTCACCTGCAGTCTGCCCTGCAAAATCAAAAAGTTTCAGCCAGGTTGTCAAAATCTCAAATGCAACTTTGAACTAATTTCATGTGCATGAAGGTTTGCACCTCTCCAGTTACTCTAACGTCACACTTGTAGCTTCTCAGCAACTGGGAAGGTCTGGCGAAGGTACCGTTCGCTGCTTGCTGGCAAATCCGCCCATGATCGAATAGTCTACAGACACTATGGGCTGGATTTTCCAAGCCCCGAGGAGGCGGGCATGGAGCCGGTAAAATCGGAGAAAGTGGGGGCGGATGGCAAACCCACTCCCATCCCGCCTCCGTGCCCTTTTGCCAGGAGGCGGGAAGATGTGCAGTTTCGGGTCCTGTCTCCTGGAGGCGGGAAAGGCATTTAATCCTTTTAACTACCTGTTAACAGGTAGTTAACAGGCAGACAAAAGGATTAGTGCCATTTTACCTTCATAGGTGAAGGCTTCCCAACCTCGGAGAACCCCACCAGGTTGGAGGAGATGTGGAGGAGGTCTGCGGTGTTCAGAGGCACCTGGAAGTAAGGTGTAGAGGTGAGTGATGGGTGCAAGTGTGGAATGGTAAGTATGCAAGGTGAGTGATAAGTTTAAAATAGTGTGCACATGCCTTGTTTTCTTTCTACAGCCTTTAGCCGCGCTGGATGGGGAGAGACGACATTCTCCTTGTCAATTTCACATAATGGCTGTTGGATCCTCCGATCCTACAGACATGTGAAATTTACAAAGTTGAAAGGTTTGATGAGTCCTCACCACAAAGTCTCATCAAACTAAAGAGTATGTCAGTGTTTGACATCTTCACAGAGCTGTCAAACGTTGTCATTTCTTCTTTCAAGAAGTCATGACAGATAGCATGTCTGACGTTGATGTGATCTGTCAGTGACTTCCTCCCTAATTGGTCTGCTGCGCCCTCAGGGCGGGCTTAACAAGCTCAATCAGGGGAAAATCCCTCTGATTGGTCAGGCGAGGATGGACGTTGACACGACAAGCAGCAGTCCCGCCTCCAACTTGCCTGCATTCACAAAATCCAGCCCTATGGGCGCGATCTTGCCAGCCCTGGGGGGGCGGGTATGGAGGCGGGACTGCCGGGAAAATGGGTGCCAGCTTCCCGAAGGCTCCGAACCCCGCCAGGCTCACTGAGGCGAGTATTGGGTCTGCAGGGGTCGGAGGGGTCCAAAAGTGCGCTGAGAAGGTAAGCGATGGGTGCAAGTGTGGAGAGGTGAGTATCTGAGGTAAGTGGAAAGTGTTAGAAAAAGTTTACTTACCTTTGTTTCTTCCTGCAGCCTTCAATTGGTGGGTATGCGGAGAGTCTCGCACCTCTGCAGCAGAGATGACAGATGGCCGTTGCATTCTCCAATGCAGCAACCATCTAATTTCTGCAAAAGAAAGAGGTTTGATGAGGTCTTGAATTCAAGAAGTCATCAAACTACAGAGAATGTCAGTGTTTGACAGCTTCACAGAGCTGTCAAATGATGACAATTCATCTGTCAAAAATCTTTGACAGATGAAACGTCATACATTGATGTTCTCTGTAACCGGCTTTCCCTTAATTGGCCTGCTAAGCCCACGGGGTGGGCTTAACAAGGTCAATCAAGGGAAAATAGCGTGGGTTGGCCAGAAGTTGATGGAGGCGGGACTGAAACCCGATAAGTGGGAGTCCCGCCTCCAAAAGCTCCCCATTATCAAAATCCAGCCCTTTGTCCTAGAAATTTGTCTCGGGTGGTGGTGCAAAACAGGTGGTATCAGATCAGCTGCCCGTTATACGCAGGGCCTGATTTTCCGTTCCATTGAGAGCAATTCCATTCAGCCCCTCGTGCCTGTTTCGCCATTCAGTGAGATCATGGCTGATCTGTCTTCTAACTCCATCCACCCACCTTGGCTCCATATCTGCCCCATAATACCCTCAGCTCGAAAAAAGCTACCTGTCTCAGATTTAAAATTATGAATTGAGCTGGCATCTACTGCTTTTTATGGGAGAAAGAGTTCCACACTTCTACCACCCTTTGTGTGAGGAAGTCCTGAACGGCCCGGCTCTGATTTTAAGGTTACGTCTCCTTGTCCTAGACTCCCCCGCCAGTGGAAAAAGTTTCTCTTTATCTGCCCTATCAGTTCTCCTTTCAAAATCCTAAAAACCTCAATCAAATCACCCCTTAACCTTCTGTATTCCAGGAATACAAGCATAGTTTATGTAATCTCTCCTCATAATTTAATGCTTGGCATCCTGGTGACATTCTGGTGAATCTGTGCTGCACTCCTTCCAAGGTCAATACATCCTTTCTAAGGTGCGATGCCCAGAACTGTACCATTCTCCAGATGTGGTCTACCAGGGCTTTACATAGCTATAGCAAAACCTCCCCCCTTTATATTCTAGCTCTCTAGATTTAAAGACTAACATTCCATTAGCCTTTTTGATTGCTTTTTGTACCTGGCCACCCCTACATTTTAGTGATCTGTGTACATGGATCCCTAAATCTCTTTGGACCTCCACTGCTCCTAGCTTTTCGCCATTTAAAAAATATTCGGGTCTATCTTTCTTAGGTCCAAAGTGGATGACCTCACACTTACCTGCGTTGAAATCCATCTGCCATAGTTTTGCCCACTCACTTAATCTATCAATATCGCTTTGTAATTTTATGCTCCCGTCTACACTACTTACTATGCCACCTATCTTTGTGTCATCGGCAAACGTGAATATATGGCTATTGTGTTATCTAAGTCATTAATAAATATAGTGAATAGCTGATGCCCCAGCCCCATGTATATCTTTCTCAACAGCGTGTATCTCAGGCAAACAACACAGACTTTCAATCAATCACAGTGGAATGCTACCTCTATGAGCTGGTAATCGTGCAGCATATTACTGCACATGGAACAACAGTACTTTGATGGGGTGTTAAAGGCTGTAACTCAATCAAGGGCATTTACATGACATGATAAGTTACGAAAATAAAACTTGAATAATTTATACAGTCATCTGAGGCACAAGATTGTGTTCCAGTCTTGTAACATCATCAGGGATTTGTTGCTCTCAATTTTTTTTTCTTCAATCTTTATATGAGTGCTCCCAATAGCTCAGTGATTACGGCAAAATGCAACAGCTAAACCATGCGAAGGTATCAGTTTATTTTCTCAGTGATGAGTAAGCTGATCCCAGCCAGACTGGCAGTACGGTGCTAAAACTTGCCTCACTTCCATCTGGCTAGGGAGGGGGGAAATCATCCAGGGTTTCCACACTTGGTCATTATCCAGTGACCCATGCTGGAGGTGTGCATGTGTGGATATTTTGGTGGATGGAGATTTGCTTAGGTTGCTATGTGCAGGGACAGTGTAAACACATTCTTTTTGAATATCACAGAATCACAGAAACCCCACAGTGCAGATAGAGGCCATTTCGGCCCATCGAGCCTGCACTGACACATATCCCACCCTATCCCTGTAACCCCACATATTTAATCCCCCAAACACTAAGGGTCAATTTATCATAGCCAATCATCCTAACCTGCACATCTTTGGACTGTGGGAGGAAACCGGAGCACCCGGAGAAAACCCACGCAAACACGGGGAGAATGTGCAAACTCCACACAGAGTCACCCGAGGCCGGATTCGAACGCGGGTCCCTGGCACTGTGAGGCAACAGTGCTGACCACTATGCCACCGTGCTGAATACATCTTCAATGTCGCTAAACTTAGTGACAAGAGCAATTCACAACCCCCCCACCCCCCCGGCCCCACACCCAATTCCACCCCCACCCACCCCCCGGCCCCACCCCCAATTCCCCCCCCACCCCGCCCCCCCCCCCCCCACCACCACCACCAAAGTGAGGACAGGATTGAATTTAGCAGTGGTTTCTGCTGGAAACAGTCAGCAGGTTGGGCAAGATCTGTGGAGACAGCGAAACATATAACTACCCTGGCCGTGATCAGCTAAGTCAACGCAGAGTAAGGATTGAATCCAAGACGTTCCTGGTCGATGTGGTTCTGTAACAAATCATGGGAATCCCGTTTTTGCGTTTTTAGAGGTCACGCTCAAATTGACAAGTAGACAGTTGATGACTTCCAGCATTCAACCCGCTAAAGTTCGGTTTTGTCTCGGGCAATTTGCCGTTGTACAATTTGACATATGCCACAATGCTGCTGTGGAGGTTGGAGATGGTTTTGATTTTTAATATCTTTTCCTCATTCTCCCACCCTGTTATGGTTATTTTTTTTCTCCTGGTTCGGAGGGGCTTTTTCCTTTATTTCTGCCCTCTTAACACTTTCACCATTTACCAAATAAGAAGGGCGGCCAAAATGATTTGGTTATGGTTCAGGACCAAGACTAAACTGTCCTGAAACAATTTGGAAGGTGTGCAAGAGCAGTGTGGGTTCACTCTGGCTACCAAAGGGAAGCACTGCCTCCCTGGATGGCTCCAGCTGCAAACTCATGGAGGGAAAGTGACTGTTAGGAATAGCACAGCCATACAACAACTTGCATTTATGTAGCACCTTTAAAGGTGCTTCACAGGAACGTTATTTGACAAAATTTGACACCGAGCCACATAAGGAGGTATATGGACAGATGACCAAAAGCTTGGTCGAAGAGGTAGGTTTTAAGGAGCGACTTAAAGGAGGAGAGGTTTAGGGAGGAAATTCCAGAGCTTGGGGCCTAGGCGGCTGAAGGCACGGCTGCCAATGGTGGAGCGATTAAAATCGGGGATGCACAAGAGGCCAGAATTAGACGAGCGCAGATATTTCAGAGGGTTGTGGGGCTGGAGGCGGTTACAGAGATAGGGAAGGGCGAGGCCATGGAGGGTTTTAAAAACAAGGAAGAGAATTTTAAAATCGTGGCGTTGCTCAACTGGGTGCCAATGTAGGTCATCGAGCACAGGGGTGATGGGTGAACGGGACTCGGTGTCACATCTCCTCATGTGGCTCGGTGTCAAATATTGTCTGATTGCGCTCCTGTGACGCGCCTTGGGATGTTTTACTATGTTAAAGGCGCTATATAAATACAAGTTATTGTTGTTGGTGTTAACAATTCATCTCTCTCCCTGCCCCACTCCCCCCACACGAGTACTATCTGTATCTCCCACACCCAGAGTGCTCCAATTCATGCCAGCTGTGGCGCAAGAAAGGGAGCACCACAACAAGCTAAAACAATTCAATCCAAACTGCAGTCCACAAGCCCTCAAAATGTGGCCACAAATGTGTTCTATAGAAGCATAACAGTGGGCGTATCCTGCATTGTCAGAGGTGCTGTCCTTGGGCTCTGACATTAACTTCAGAGCCTGTTCTGATGATTTGGATAAATGTTAAAGATCACATGGCACAATTTAAACAGGGAGTTTTGCAAGTGCCCTGGCCAACGTTCCTCCCTCTACCAACACCACCACAAACAGATGAACTAGTCATTAGTTTCATTGTTTGTCAGATATTGCTATGTTCAAAATGGCTGCCAGGTGCAAAATGGTTGCCTTGATTGCCAACAGAACATTCATTGCACTTCAAAACTTATTAATTATGTGAATTTCAATATGATATTTTGATGCAGTATGGGCCTAAGATAAGGATGCAAGTGCAAGTATAATTATATCTGGACTTATTCTATCTCTGTGATCTCCTGTAACCATATGTCCCCACGCGCATCCTCTCATCCTCCGATATCGGCTTACTTGTTGCTTCGCTCTCCATCTGGTCCAATGCCATTGACTGCTTTTTGAGTCTCTATGTCCCTTGCCTCTGGAACTCCCTCTGTGAATACTCTATCTACCTTAATACCCTTTGACATAAGAAAACTACTAGGCACTTGGTCTAAGCGTTAAACAAAGCTTTAATCAACTGTTTTACAACATGGAGGTCTAGTTGTGTCCTTCACTAGTTCCTGGTAAGAATGTCCTGCGCAAGCTGGGCCCGTGCCCGAGTATTTATACTCTCCCTGGACAGCGCCACCCGCAGGCCGCTCAGTATTATTTCATAAGTCTTTCTTTCATGAATGACTGATTCATGTCACCCTTCTGTTCAAATTGAATTCCGCCCCCGTCCCACCAACCTTTCTATTCCCCCTCTCCTGCCTGATTGGTATTCAGTTTGTACTCTGCCCTATGAAGTGCTCTGAGATGTCTTTCTGAATGTGAGAAGTACTACAGAAACATAAGTTGTTATATTTATTGCAAGTAATACTTACTACTGGACCTTCCACGGCATTGCTCAGAGTAAGTCGGACAATGCAAGGTTTTCTACAGATAGGAGCATTATATCATGTATTATTCTGCTATGGTGGGCCTGTGTTTAAATTGGTCACTAATGTAAATGCTGTGGTCAGTTAGCTGTTAATTGGTGAGGGAAATTTGCAGTCAAGGGATGCTTGTAAATTTCGGATTCCAGCATGCAGTGACTGACTCACCTTCTTTTAAAATAAACTTTTGATATTTTGAAATGTACACTACTTGCTAGATTGATTTAACACCAGTTTCCCATGGAGTTACACAGAGGGCATACTCTTACAAGGGATTGGGCGCTGGGGTATGAAAGTAGTCAAAGGGTTATACACCTCCACTGAAAGAATATTGGGAGAGATCTTCCCAGAAACAGTGCAGTAAGTGTGTTTTGATTGGCTCCTGGAAAATAAATGGTATTTTCCTCAACCATTGCAGAGTGATAAATAAATACATTTGTTCTTCACAGCCCCATACTTGCGGAAATAAATAAATCTCCGCATCTAAGCTCTATTTATTGCCCATCTGTTTAGGGTGTAAGTTTTTATAGCAAAGGTCAAAAATATATAAAATTAAGGAAAGATTAAACTAATCTGCATCTTTTCTCACCAACTATCCTCTGCAACAGTTCTGACGAAAGGTCATCAACCGGAAACGCTAACTCTGTTTCTCTCTCCACAGGTGCTGCCTGACCTGCTGAATGTTCCCAGCATTTTCTGTTTTTATCTCTGCAATGGTACTTAGCATCCCAAAATATATTTTTATTCAAACCTCACTCCAAACTTGAATAATGGTGCAATTCTTTTAGAACTGGTCACTGATTATACTCAGAACTCAAAAATAACCATTGTTGATAGTAACGTCGATAAAGTTGCAGTTGGCTATAACCATTTAGTATACCTTACTAAATATAAAGACATTTTCTGAGTTCTTCCCCATTTGCTAATGTTTTCCTCAGTTGTGTCTGTGTTCGGCTTTCTTACTGCACCAGGCGACTGTAGTTCTGACATTTCAGTGAACAGGTAAACATGTTTGCATCCAAAGTTACTTCGGAAGATGTTTCAGTTCATCTTTTATCATTTTTTGGTGCTTTCGCACACACAAAAAAAATAATAATTCTGGTTACTCCTAGTAACTCATAAGAACATAAGAAGTAGAAGCAGGAGTAGGCCATACGGCCCCTCGGGCCTGCTCCGCCATTCAATAGGATCATGGCTGATCCGAACCTAGACTCACGTCCACTTCCCTGCCCGCTCCCCGTAACCCCTAATTCCCTTATCAGCTAGGAAGCTGTCTATCTCCATTTTAAATTTATTTAATGTCGCAGCTTCCACAGCTCTCTGAGGTAGCAAATTCCATAGATTTACTACCCTCTGAGTGAAGAAGTTTCTCCTCATCTCAGTTTTGAAATGGCAGCCCCTTATTCTAAGATTATGCCCCCTAGTTCTAGCGGGGCTATAAAAGGCTCCCAGAGACCAGGTAGGCCTCACAGCGTCGGCGGGAATTTCAGCGGCAGCAGCGGGGCTATAAAAAACTCCTATTCTCGTAATTTTCCACTAGAGGGGACATACCTTACAGACAGCAAGTCGTGGCACACACTGTGAACAGCCAGTCTCACTATCAATCAGGAAAAGATTCAACAACCTGCACTCAATCGCATGCTGGAAGTTATTTGCGTGCTAGCTTGAGTCTATTCACCCAAGAGTGATGGGCTTGGGAACCTGCAAGGGCACGGGTCTTTGACAGCAAATACTGTTACAAGGTACGATGGCCTTTTCATCTATTTCATTTCCTGTGCTTCTCTAGTCTTGACAAAGGGTTTTGACCCGAAACGTTGACTCTAATTTCTCTCCACGGATGTTGCCTGGCCTGCTGAGTTTTTCCAGCATTTTCTGTTGTTATTATTGTTACAAGGTGTTGTTTAGCTAAGTTGAATCAATTTCTTGCAAATGTTGTAATTTGTTATATCTATTGTGTTGCAAACTTTACTTCCCGTAGTAATCCCTCAGTTTAGAAGAGAAACCAAGATAGCAGCCAAAAGAGTTTTCTAAAATATTTGGAAAGTTTTGATTCATTCATTCTTTCTTTTCTTTCCTATTGGTAGCAGTTGTTGACGGCCCATTTTGGACCTGTAGTTTTTGGGACTTCTTGAATGCTGGTTTTCATTCTTGCTTGCTACTTGCTGTTCAATTGTAATTTGTTGCTGTCTTATGAATGTGAGGTTTGAGCGAGGAAATTTGCATATACAAAAGTGGACAGTGAAATGCAAAGCCTGAAGTGTGCTCATGGTAAGTCACACGATGCATTGTGTAACAGGGACACGAACACTATACTATGTAAAACATCACGAGTTATTCTGCTGCTGCAGTATAGGTGTGTGTTTCTTTAATGCTATAAAGTCCAACTGATTTAAATAATCACTGACAGATGAATTAAGAGGCTGCAAACGTTGTGGCTTTAGTATTTTCTGTCTGTACACTCCAAATGACTCTCATTGTCACGCAATAACTTCCCCCCGCCCGCCGCCCGTCACCCGCCACCAAAGTGTGAAATGGAAATTTGCATTAGACACTGTGGGTAGATAGATGGAATGGGGGTAATATAAACCTAACCCGCAGAGGGAAATTGATGAGATGGGATTGGCTGGCCGTTTTACACCCCGGCCAATTTTATTATCCATTGAAGTTAAAAAAAAATGTAAAGTTAAATTGGACAGGGTGGGAAACGACGCCCGGTCCAATTCCTTTAGTTTCCCACCTGGTGGGACAGGTTCAAATGACCCCCATAATACTTATCATTTTATAGTTAAAGTGGGTCCTGGTCAGGTCAAAACATATCAATGAGGGCAACCTACAGAAACCAGCTCATCAAGTCATTCAAAGGTAAATGATCCAATAGGAAGACCAGCATTTCTGCGATCTTACTAACAGGTTAACGTGGTCCAGGGTGTAGACGCTCATCACCGCCTCAGCCTAAAGCAAAGGTTTATCTTCAGTTTCGTCCCTGGTAGTTAAACAGTAGACAAGAAATAATCCCCTGTCACATATCCTTTTAAATGACATCTTTTGACATTTATTGAATTGGTTTCCAGCTATCCCTAATCCCACTGAGCAGCAGTGTTGCTTTGCACTTTTATATTGCCAGTGTAGCATTGATTGCAGGTACCGGTGCCTCTGCTATTAACAGGGTTTCCCAACACAAAGGGCTTGATCATGATCTTCACAGCATTTGTGACCAATCTTTTCATGGGTCCCGGTGAGGTATAAAAGTGGTGGCAGCAGCGAGGCCCGACCACAGCAGCTGGACCTGGGGGAGAGCAGCGACCGGCGAGTATAAAAGCGGCGGCAGCAGCGAGGCCCACCAATTCAGCAGCGGGGGAGAGAGGTAAAAAGTAATCAAAGTGTGACGTCACCAGGAAGCAGGTAAGTGATTGGTTGGTGAGTATTTCTCTCTCTTTAAACCTTAACTCTGCGGTTTATATTTTCTAGGGTCTCTGTGGTGTAGCGGGGACTTCTGCCATACAAGCGCCCTAGAGTATATCTTTAATTGGTGGTATTGAATTAATTAAAATTAATTAAAGGGTAAGTCAAGTCAGGACAGCCCAGCCCCGTGTTATGCTCCTCTTGCTCTATGTGGGAATTCAGGGACACTGCCGGAGTCCCTGACGACCATGTGTGCCGGAAATGTATCCAGCTGCAGCTTCTAGCAGACCGCATTGAGGCGCTGGAGCTGCAGATGGATGAGTTTTGGAGCATTCGCGATACTGAGAGGGTCGTGGATAACACGTTTAGTGAGTTGGTCACACCACAGGTAAAGGCTGCACAGGCAGAAGGGAAATGGGTAACCATCAGGCGGAGCAGTAGAAGCAGGCAGGTAGTGCAGGGGACCCCTGTGGCCATCCCCCTCTCAAACAGGTATACCGATTTGGATACTGTTGAGGGGGATGACTTACCAGGGGAAGGCAGCAGCAGCCAACTTCCTGGCACCGGGGGTGCTTCTCAGGAAGGGTGGTAGGGGATTCTATTGTAAGGGGAACAGATAGGCGTTTCTGTGGCCGTAGACGTGACTCCAGGATGGTTTTTTGCCTCCCTGGTGCCAGGGTCAAGGATGTTACTGAATGGCTGCAGGGCATTCTGAAGGGGGAGGGTGAACAGTCAGAGATCGTGGTTCACATTGGGACCAACGACATGGGTAGGAAGAGGGATGAGGTCCTGCAGCAAGAATTTAGGGAGCTAGGTAGCAGATTAAAGAGCAGGACCTCAAAGGTTGTAATCTCTGGATTACTCCCGGTGCCACGTGCTAGTGAGTATAGGAATAGGAGGATAGAGCAGATGAATGCGTGGCTAAAGAGTTGGTGCAGGAGGGAGGGCTTTCGTTTCCTGGATCACTGGGTCTGCTTCTGGGGAAGGTGGGACTTGTACAAGTCGGACGGGTTGCACCTGAACCAGAACAGGACAAATATCCTTGCGGGGAGGTTTGCTAGCACTGTTGGGGGGGGTTTAAACTAACTTGGCAGGGGGATGGGATACAGAGTGGAGCTATAATAGGGGGTGATGTACAGCCAAATATAGAGGAAAAAACAAGTCAGCTTGGAAGGCAGAGCAAATATGTAATGGCACAAGGGTGTAGGGCAAGGCTGGATGGCATTTATTTTAATGCAAGGAGTCTTGCGAATAAGGTGGATGAACTGAAGGTGTTGATGAACACATGGGAGTATGATATTGTTGCTATCACAGAGACATGGTTGAGGGAGGGGCAAGACTGGCAGCTCAATATTCCGGGGTATAGAATCTTCAGGCGAGACAGAGGGGGGGGGGTGGTGAAAGAGGAGGGGGTGTCGCAATATTAATTAAGGAGTCAATTACTGCTGTAAGGAGGGATGATATATTAACAGGTTCCTCTAATGAGGCCATATGGGTAGAACTTAAAAACAAAAAGGGGGCAAGCACTTTGCTGGGAGTGTACTATAGGCCCCCAATCAGTCAGGGGGAGATAGAGGAACAGATATGTCGGCAAATCTCAAAGAAATGTGCAAATAATAGGGTAATAATAGTGGGGGATTTCAACTTCCCCAATATTAACTGGGATAGTCAGAGTGTGAAAGGCTTAGAGGGTGCAGAATTCTTAAAGTGCATCCAGGAGAGCTTTTTGAGCCAGCATGTAGAAAGTCTGACAAGAGAGGGGGCGGTACTGGACCTAATTCTAGGGAATGTGACCGGGCAAGTGGTAGAAGTGTTAGTAGGTGAGCACTTTGGTGACAGTGACCATAATTCGGTGAGATTTAAGGTAGTCATGGAAAAGAACAGAGATGGACCGGAAATAAAGGTTCTAAATTGGGGGAAGGCCGATTTTAATATGATAAGGCAGGATCTGGCCAAAGTGGACTGGGATCAGCAACTTGTAGGAAAATCCACCTCAGAGCAATGGGAGTCTTTCAGAAAGGAAATTGAGAGAGTACAATGGCAACATGTTCCCGTAAAGGTCAAGGGTGGGACCAACAAGCCCAGGGAACCTTGGATGTCAAGGGATATATGAGAATGGATTAGGAAAA
This sequence comes from Somniosus microcephalus, assembly GCF_052327205.1. Lineage (NCBI taxonomy): Eukaryota > Metazoa > Chordata > Chondrichthyes > Squaliformes > Somniosidae > Somniosus > Somniosus microcephalus. The sequence continues at coordinate 212,384,541 of NC_140995.1, read as the reverse complement.
AAAGGGGGGCTTTTGGCAGATACAAAGGGCTAAAGACAGAGGAAGCCCTAGAGGAGTATAAAAAGTGCAGGGGGATACTTAAAAAAGAAATTAGGAAAGCGAGGAGGGGCCATGAAATAACACTGGCGAGCAAAATAAAGGAAAATCCTAAGGTGTTTTATAAGTATATTAAGGGCAAGAGGATAACTAGGGAAAGAGTAGGGCCCATTAGGGACCAAAGTGGCAATCTGTGTGTGGAGCCAGAAGATGTAGGTGGGGTTTTAAATGAATTTTTTGTATCTGTGTTCACTATGGAGAAGGACGATGTAGACATAGAAATCGGGCAGGGGGACTGTGATATACTTGAACATATTAGCATCGAGAGGGAGGAGGTACTAGCGGTTTTAGCAGGCTTAAAAGTGGATAAATCCCCAGGCCCGGACGAGATGTATCCCAGGCTGCTGTGTGAGGCAAAGGAGGAGATTGCAGGGGCTCTGACACAAATTTTCAGAACCTCTCTGGCCACAGGGGATGTGCCAGAGGACTGGAGAACAGCTAACGTAGTACCATTATTCAAGAAGGGTAGTAGGGATAAACCAGGGAATTACAGGCCAGTGAGCCTAACATCAGTGGTAGGGAAATTATTGGAAAAAATTCTGAGGGACAGAATTAGCCTCCACTTGGAGAGGCAAGGATTAATCAAGGATAGTCAGCATGGCTTTGTCAAGGGAAGATCATGTCTGACCAATTTGATTGAATTTTTCGAGGGGGTGACTAGGTGTGTGGATGAGGGTAGTGCAGTGGATGTGGTATACATGGATTTCAGTAAGGCTTTCGATAAAGTCCCGCATAGGAGGCTGGTCAAGAAGGTAAGAGGCCATGGGATCCAGGGTGCCTTGGCACATTGGATCCAAAACTGGCTTAGTGGCAGAAGGCAGAGGGTGACGGTCGAAGGTTGTTTTTGTGACTGGAAGCCTGTGTCCAGTGGGGTACCGCAGGAATCGGTGCTGGGTCCCTTGCTGTTTGTGGTCTACATTAATGATTTGGATGTGAATGTAAAAGGTATGATCAGTAAGTTCGCAGATGACACGAAAATTGGTGGGGTGGTAAATAGCGAGGAGGGTAGCCTCAGTCTGCAGGACGATATAGATGGGTTGGTCAGATGGGCGGAACAGTGGCAAATGGAATTTAACCCTGAAAAGTGTGAGGTGATGCATTTTGGAGGGACTAACAAGGCAAGGGAATACACAATGAATGGTAAGACCCTAGGAAAGACAGAGGATCAGAGGGACCTTGGTGTGCATGTACATAGATCCCTGAAGGCAGCAGAACAGGTGGATAAGGTGGTGAAAAAGGCATATGGGATACTTGCCTTCATTAGCCGAGGCATAAAATATAAGAGCAGGGAGGTTATGATGGAGCTGTACAAAACGCTGGTTAGGCCACAGCTGGAATACTGTGTGCAGTTCTGGTCACCACACTATAGGAAGGATGCGATTGCTTTGGAGAGGGTGCAGAGGAGATTCACCAGGATGTTACCTGGGCTGGAGCGCTTCAGCTATGAAGAGAGACAGGACAGGCTGGGGTTGTTTTCCTTGGAGCAGAGAAGGCTGAGGGGGGACCTGATTGAGGTGTACAAAATTATGAGGGGCATAGATAGGGTAGATAGAAAGGAGCTTTTTCCCTTAGTAGAGGGGTCAATAACAAGGGGGCATAGATTCAAGGTAAGGGGCAGGAGGTTTAGAGGGGATTTGAGAAGAACTTTTTCACCCAGAGGGTGGTTGGAATCTGGAACTCACTGCCTGAAAGGGTGGTAGAGGCAGGAACCCTCACAACATTCAAGAAGCATTTGGATGAGCACTTGAAATGCCATAGCATACAAGGCTACGGACCAAATGCTGGAAAATGGGATTAGATTAGACAGGGCTTGATGGCTGGCGCGGACACGATGGGCCGAAGGGCCTCTTTCTGTGCTGTATAACTCTATGACTCTATGATAAGCCACTGTCAGACAGAACCACCCCTCTACTGACCTAGTAGACAAGAGGAACTGATTCCATTGTGCGAGTATGTTGTTTGCGTCAGTGTGTATTTATTAAAGTAACTGTGTGCGCAATCAATCACCACATCATGACATGATGCTCCTGGGTCTGTGCATGCACAGTTGGGAAAAATTGAAGACAATGGCAACAAACAGCTCACCATTTAGAAACTGGCCTCCAATTATAACGGCTGTGGATCAGAAGGTGAATCAGGGAAGGCGCCACATGAAAGTCATCGGGCTCTTAACACACAGAGGCCTCCTGTAGTGTAAACAACCCTTTAAAACCATCCCTAAAGACACCCATGGTTTCACCTTGTTCCCAATTTCTTTTTTACAAAGAGCTGAATTAGTGCCAGTCCACAGCGAGGAATCTCCCCATGAGCTCTAGTGCCAGCCTGGCTTTGTCTTTAATTTCAAGCTCTGCCCCTATGATCCTATGATATGCACTATAATATGCACTTGCATGGATGCGCAGCCCTCTCTGTAAAAATGTTTGCATATAATACTGCATAATTATATTGAGCACCTGGGTTTTAATTCCATTTTCTAATGTAAAGTGGTACACATTAGATGAAGGCGATTTGACAGTGGCGAACACCATAGCTGTGCCTGCTGCTGCTCTCCCCAATGTCCATACATGCAGGGGTCATGGAAATCATATGCAGGTCCCCTAACTGGCTGTTTCCCCCCTCCCTAAACTAGAGGCACTGAGACCAAAATGTAGCTTTCTGTTGTTACCTCGATTACTGGTCCAGCTGAGATCAGCTAGCTCAGCACGCACCACAAATCGAACCTTGGACCTTTTTTTGGTCTGTATGGCTTGGCGCCTTTGTCCACCTTTCACGACCTCAGGATGTCCCCAAAGCACTTTACAACCAATGAAGTACTTTTGAAGTGTAGTCACTGTTGTAATGTAGGAAACGCAGCAGCCAATTTGCGCACAGCAAGCTCCCACAAATAAATGACCAGATAATCTGTTTTAGGTGTGGGTTGAGGGTTAAATGTTAGTTAGGACACTGGGAGAACTCCCCTCTGTTCTTCTTCGAATAGTGCCATGGGATTTTTTACGTCCACCTGAGAAGGCAGACATCTCAACATCTCATCTGAAAGGTGGCACCTCCGACAGTCCCTCAGTACTACAGTGAAGTGACAGCCTGGATTATATGTTCAAGTCTCTGGAGTGGGGCTATGAACCCACAACTTTCTGAACCAGAGGCAAGAGTGCTGCTGCTGAGCCACAGCTGACGCTCGTAGATGGGGAAGAGGAGGTGGCTGGATCCTTGGGGCTTCTGAGAGATGCACTGGCTGCATTGGAACAGATAGGAGCAGAAGCACGCAAGGGCAGTCCCACTGAGCTGGACCTCTGCGGAGAAGCGGTGGAGGAGGAGGATATGCTCAACTGTGATGAACACTGCGAAGAGGTCAGGGAGGGAAAGGAGGAATAGAGCACCACGTTCAAAATTGCAGAGCATGTTGTTGGTGACTTTGACAAGGGCAGTCTCAGTGTTGTGGGCAGAATGGAAATTAGGATGAAGGACATCTCTTATTTGCCAGTCTTGTAAATCTCTCATTTACAAGGCAATTCAATTGGTAAACTAAACAGTCAGTAAAAGTAATTTGTTTAAAAAAAAATCCCAGTAGCAGCATCAGGAAAAACAAAAAAAGCAACCAGCTCTGGAGACAGCAAGACTCTTTCACAGTGAGTGGGTCATTTGCATAATTAACTTGTACTGCCAAGATGCTTATCAGATTTTGCATCATCTCCATTAAGCAGCTGAGGCAGAAGCAATTAATGGCACACCTTGGATTGATCCGTGGCAAGACCACTTTCAGTGGATATTGTGCTGATTGCACAGGACTGATTAATAAACATGGGTTCGGGCTGCTCATTATTTACAGCAGTCGTTCAAATTTGCGCCAGTTGCTGGCAGCTCTCACTGCTTCGGTTCTAAGTATTGTTCAACTGTGTCAATTTACTGCACGTCTCCAAAAATTTGCTGATTGAGTACTTGTGTTTACGTGGTGACAATGGCTGTTTTGTCAAAAGTGCCAGCAGAAAATCAACAGGTCATTAGATTACTATTATCTTTGTCACTGAATCTTGGGGCGGGCTGCCAAAGTCTACATCAAGCTTAGAAATTGAATCCCTTGTGTTTTATACAGCGGCAGAGCCCTACAGCAACACAGCGGGAAATTGGACCCCTTCAGTACATGGGGTTTCAACCTCTTCCATTTTAGTGTAACATTATACCAGACAGCCCATTTATGCTCTTAATATTAATGCAGTTTTAATAATACTACAAAATGAATGGGATATTATCAGAGATTAAGCTGGGTATTTGCAGTAGCTTTAGATTTATACTCGCGTCACGGGTTTAACCCTCGGACTGCTGGCAGGTCGCTGGGTCAAGATCCTGGAACTCCCTACCTAACAGCATTGTGGGAGAACCTTCACCACACGGACTGCAGCCGTTCAAGAGGAAAGTCCACCACCGCCACCTTCTCAAGAGCAACTAGGGATGGGCAATAAATGCCGAACTTGCCAACGATGCCCATATCCCGAGACTTTTAAAAAGTCAAGGGATATTTCCAAAGACTGGCCTTTCTTTTTAAAATAAAGTGAGGTTTTGAACTCCCAGACTATAACACTAAAGTGAACACAAACATTACAGTTATAAAGTTACTCAAATTTTGGGAGCAGTGTCATTGCAGTGACATTAACCTCACACGACTATAATAACTATTTAAAATATAACACAAAAAATAAACATTTACAGCATTTTATTTTTGCTCAGCCCATCTGCCCTTATCAGAATCACAGAAACCCCACAGTGCAGATAGAGGCCATTTCGGCCCATCGAGCCTGCACCGACACATATCCCACCCGATCCCCGTAACCCCTACACCAACACATATCCCACCTATCCCCGTAACCCCACGTATTTAATCCCCCTAACACTAAGGGTCAATTT